>NW_028114169.1:0-159140 GCF_964289735.1 Phaethon aethereus | reverse complement strand
TCCTTGGAGGAGAGAGAGTGCAACGTTTCATTTTAGCATTTTGGCGCTCACGAGCGAGACAAACTGCTTTGGCTGTTTGCAGGGCTAGGAAAGAGCAGAGCCCCAGTCTTGCTGTTCATCTGCAATGACTGCCAGGGCAAGTGAGGACCAGCAAGACAATTCCTGCCTAGCACCTTCCTTGGAGGAGAGAGAGTGCAACGTTTCATTTTAGCATTTTGGCGCTCACGAGGGAGACAAACTGCTTTGGCTGTTTACAAGGCTAGGAAAGAGCAGAGCCCGAGTCTTACTGTTTATCTGCAATGACTGCCAGGGCAAGTGAGGACCAGCAAGACAATTCCTGCCTAGCACCTTCCTTGGACGAGAGAGAGTGCAACGTTTCATTTTAGCATTTTGATGGTCACGAGCGAGACAAACTGCTTTGGCTGCTTGCAAGGCTAGAAAAGAGCAGAGCCCGAGTCTTGCTGTGTATCTGCAATGACTGGCAGGGCAAGTGAGGACCAGCAAGACAATTCCTGCCTAGCACCTTCCTTGGAGGAGAGAGAGTGCAACGTTTCATTTTAGCATTTTGGCGGTCACGAGCGAGACAAACTGCTTTGGCTGTTTGCAAGGCTAGGAAAGAGCAGAGCCCGAGTCTTGCAGTTTATCTGCAATGACTGCCAGGGCAAGTGAGGACCAGCAAGACAATTCCTGCCTAGCACCTTCCTTGGACGAGAGAGAGTGTGCAACGTTTCATTTTGCTTTTTGGAGTGCGAGAGTAAGAAAAAGCAGAGTACCTGTTTGCAAGGCTAGGAAAGAGCAGAGCCCCAGTCTTGCTGTTTATCTGCAATGACTGCCAGGGCAAGTGAGGACCAGCAAGACAATTCCTGCCTAGCACCTTCCTTGGAGGAGAGTGAGTGCAAAGTTTCATTTTAGAATTTTGGCGCTCACGAGGGAGACAAACTGCTTTGGCTGTTTGCAAGGCTAGGAAAGAGCAGAGCCCCAGTCTTGCTGTTTATCTGCAATGACTGCCAGGGCAAGTGAGGACCAGCAAGACAATTCCTGCCTAGCACCTTCCTTGGAGGAGAGAGAGTGCAACGTTTCATTTTAGCATTTTGGCGCTCACGAGGGAGACAAACTGCTTTGGCTGTTTACAAGGCTAGGAAAGAGCAGAGCCCCAGTCTTGCTGTTCATCTGCAATGACTGCCAGGGCAAGTGAGGACCAGCAAGACAATTCCTGCCTAGCACCTTCCTTGGAGGAGAGAGAGTGCAACGTTTCATTTTAGCGTTTTGGCGGTCACGAGCGAGACAAACTGCTTTGGCTGTTTGCAAGGCTAGGAAAGAGCAGAGCCCCAGTCTTGCTGTTTATCTGCAATGACTGCCAGGGCAAGTGAGGACCAGCAAGACAATTCCTGCCTAGCACCTTCCTTGGAGGAGAGAGAGTGCAACGTTTCATTTTAGCATTTTGGCGCTCACGAGCGAGACAAACTGCTTTGGCTGTTTGCAAGGCTAGGAAAGAGCAGAGCCCCAGTCTTGCTGTTTATCTGCAATGACTTCCAGGGCAAGTGAGGACCAGCAAGACAATTCCTGCCTAGCACCTTCCTTGGAGGAGAGAGAGTGCAACGTTTCATTTTAGCATTTTGGCGCTCACGAGCGAGACACACTGCTTTGGCTGTTTGCAAGGCTAGGAAAGAGCAGAGCCCCAGTCTTGCTGTTCATCTGCAATGACTGCCAGGGCAAGTGAGGACCAGCAAGACAATTCCTGCCTAGCACCTTCCTTGGAGGAGAGAGAGTGCAACGTTTCATTTTAGCATTTTGGCGCTCACGAGCGAGACACACTGCTTTGGCTGTTTACAAGGCTAGGAAAGAGCAGAGCCCGAGTCTTACTGTTTATCTGCAATGACTGCCAGGGCAAGTGAGGACCAGCAAGACAATTCCTGCCTAGCACCTTCCTTGGACGAGAGAGAGCGCAACGTTTCATTTTGCTTTTTGGAGTGCGAGAGTAAGAAAAAGCAGAGTACCTGTTTGCAAGGCTAGGAAAGAGCAGAGCCCCAGTCTTGCTGTTTATCTGCAATGACTGCCAGGGCAAGTGAGGACCAGCAAGACAATTCCTGCCTAGCACCTTCCTTGGAGGAGAGTGAGTGCAACGTTTCATTTTAGAATTTTGGCGCTCACGAGGGAGACAAACTGCTTTGGCTGTTTGCAAGGCTAGGAAAGAGCAGAGCCCCAGTCTTGCTTTTTATCTGCAATGACTGCCAGGGCAAGTGAGGACCAGCAAGACAATTCCTGCCTAGCACCTTCCTTGGAGGAGAGAGAGTGCAACGTTTCATTTTAGCATTTTGGCGCTCACGAGCGAGACAAACTGCTTTGGCTGTTTGCAGGGCTAGGAAAGAGCAGAGCCCCAGTCTTGCTGTTCATCTGCAATGACTGCCAGGGCAAGTGAGGACCAGCAAGACAATTCCTGCCTAGCACCTTCCTTGGAGGAGAGAGAGTGCAACGTTTCATTTTAGCATTTTGGCGCTCACGAGGGAGACAAACTGCTTTGGCTGTTTGCAAGGCTAGGAAAGAGCAGAGCCCCAGTCTTGCTGTTTATCTGCAATGACTGCTAGGGCAAGTGAGGACCAGCAATACAATTCCTGCCTAGCACCTTCCTTGGAGGAGAGAGAGTGCAACGTTTCATTTTAGCATTTTGGCGCTCACGAGCGAGACACACTGCTTTGGCTGTTTGCAAGGCTAGGAAAGAGCAGAGCCCCAGTCTTGCTGTTTATCTGCAATGACTGCCAGGGCAACTGAGGACCAGCAAGACAATTCCTGCCTAGCACCTTCCTTGGACGAGAGAGAGTGCAACGTTTCATTTTAGCATTTTGATGGTCACGAGCGAGACAAACTGCTTTGGCTGCTTGCAAGGCTAGGAAAGAGCAGAGCCCGAGTCTTGCTGTTTATCTGCAATGACTGGCAGGGCAAGTGAGGACCAGCAAGACAATTCCTGCCTAGCACCTTCCTTGGAGGAGAGAGAGTGTGCAACGTTTCATTTTGCTATTTGGAGTGCGAGAGAGAGAAAAAGCAGAGTACCTGTTTGCAAGGCTAGGAAAGAGCAGAGCCCCAGTCTTGCTGTTTATCTGCAATGACTGCCAGGGCAAGTGAGGACCAGCAAGACAATTCCTGCCTAGCACCTTCCTTGGAGGAGAGTGAGTGCAAAGTTTCATTTTAGAATTTTGGCGCTCACGAGGGAGACAAACTGCTTTGGCTGTTTGCAAGGCTAGGAAAGAGCAGAGCCCCAGTCTTGCTGTTTATCTGCAATGACTGCCAGGGCAAGTCAGGACCAGCAAGACAATTCCTGCCTAGCACCTTCCTTGGAGGAGAGTGAGTGCAACGTTTCATTTTAGAATTTTGGCGCTCACGAGGGAGACAAACTGCTTTGGCTGTTTGCAAGGCTAGGAAAGAGCAGAGCCCCAGTCTTGCTGTTTATCTGCAATGACTGCCAGGGCAAGTGAGGACCAGCAAGACAATTCCTGCCTAGCACCTTCCTTGGAGGAGAGAGAGTGCAACGTTTCATTTTAGCATTTTGGCGCTCACGAGCGAGACACACTGCTTTGGCTGTTTGCAAGGCTAGGAAAGAGCAGAGCCCCAGTCTTGCAGTTTATCTGCAATGACTGCCAGGGCAAGTGAGGACCAGCAAGACAATTCCTGCCTAGCACCTTCCTTGGAGGAGAGAGAGTGCAACGTTTCATTTTAGCATTTTGGCGCTGACGAGGGAAACAAACTTCTTTGGCTGTTTGCAAGGCTAGGAAAGAGCAGAGCCCCAGTCTTGCTGTTTATCTGCAATGACTGCCAGGGCAAGTGAGGACCAGCAAGACAATTCCTGCCTAGTACCTTCCTTGGAGGAGAGAGAGTGCAACGTTTCATTTTAGCATTTTGGCGCTCACGAGCAAGACAAACTGCTTTGGCTGTTTGCAGGGCTAGGAAAGAGCAGAGCCCCAGTCTTGCTGTTCATCTGCAATGACTGCCAGGGCAAGTGAGGACCAGCAAGACAATTCCTGCCTAGCACCTTCCTTGGAGGAGAGAGAGTGCAACTTTTCATTTTAGCATTTTGGCGGTCACGAGCGAGACAAACTGCTTTGGCTGTTTGCAAGGCTAGGAAAGAGCAGAGCCCCAGTCTTGCTGTTCATCTGCAATGACTGCCAGGGCAAGTGAGGACCAGCAAGACAATTCCTGCCTAGCACCTTCCTTGGAGGAGAGAGAGTGCAACGTTTCATTTTAGCATTTTGGCGCTCACGAGGGAGACAAACTGCTTTGGCTGTTTACAAGGCTAGGAAAGAGCAGAGCCCGAGTCTTACTGTTTATCTGCAATGACTGCCAGGGCAAGTGAGGACCAGCAAGACAATTCCTGCCTAGCACCTTCCTTGGACGAGAGAGAGTGCAACGTTTCATTTTAGCATTTTGATGGTCACGAGCGAGACAAACTGCTTTGGCTGCTTGCAAGGCTAGAAAAGAGCAGAGCCCGAGTCTTGCTGTTTATCTGCAATGACTGGCAGGGCAAGTGAGGACCAGCAAGACAATTCCTGCCTAGCACCTTCCTTGGAGGAGAGAGAGTGCAACGTTTCATTTTAGCATTTTGGCGGTCACGAGCGAGACAAACTGCTTTGGCTGTTTGCAAGGCTAGGAAAGAGCAGAGCCCCAGTCTTGCTGTTTATCTGCAATGACTGCCAGGGCAAGTGAGGACCAGCAAGACAATTCCTGCCTAGCACCTTCCTTGGAGGAGAGTGAGTGCAAAGTTTCATTTTAGAATTTTGGCGCTCACGAGGGAGACAAACTGCTTTGGCTGTTTGCAAGGCTAGGAAAGAGCAGAGCCCCAGTCTTGCTGTTTATCTGCAATGACTGCCAGGGCAAGTGAGGACCAGCAAGACAATTCCTGCCTAGCACCTTCCTTGGAGGAGAGAGAGTGCAACGTTTCATTTTAGCATTTTGGCGCTCACGAGGGAGACAAACTGCTTTGGCTGTTTACAAGGCTAGGAAAGAGCAGAGCCCCAGTCTTGCTGTTCATCTGCAATGACTGCCAGGGCAAGTGAGGACCAGCAAGACAATTCCTGCCTAGCACCTTCCTTGGAGGAGAGAGAGTGCAACGTTTCATTTTAGCGTTTTGGCGGTCACGAGCGAGACAAACTGCTTTGGCTGTTTGCAAGGCTAGGAAAGAGCAGAGCCCCAGTCTTGCTGTTTATCTGCAATGACTGCCAGGGCAAGTGAGGACCAGCAAGACAATTCCTGCCTAGCACCTTCCTTGGAGGAGAGAGAGTGCAACGTTTCATTTTAGCATTTTGGCGCTCACGAGCGAGACAAACTGCTTTGGCTGTTTGCAAGGCTAGGAAAGAGCAGAGCCCCAGTCTTGCTGTTTATCTGCAATGACTTCCAGGGCAAGTGAGGACCAGCAAGACAATTCCTGCCTAGCACCTTCCTTGGAGGAGAGAGAGTGCAACGTTTCATTTTAGCATTTTGGCGCTCACCAGGGAGACAAACTGCTTTGGCTGTTTGCAAGGCTAGGAAAGAGCAGAGCCCGAGTCTTGCTGTTTATCTGCAATGACTGCCAGGGCAAGTGAGGACCAGCAAGACAATTCCTGCCTAGCACCTTCCTTGGAGGAGAGAGAGTGCAACGTTTCATTTTAGCATTTTGGCGCTCACGAGCGAGACACACTGCTTTGGCTGTTTACAAGGCTAGGAAAGAGCAGAGCCCGAGTCTTACTGTTTATCTGCAATGACTGCCAGGGCAAGTGAGGACCAGCAAGACAATTCCTGCCTAGCACCTTCCTTGGACGAGAGAGAGCGCAACGTTTCATTTTGCTTTTTGGAGTGCGAGAGTAAGAAAAAGCAGAGTACCTGTTTGCAAGGCTAGGAAAGAGCAGAGCCCCAGTCTTGCTGTTTATCTGCAATGACTGCCAGGGCAAGTGAGGACCAGCAAGACAATTCCTGCCTAGCACCTTCCTTGGAGGAGAGAGAGTGCAACGTTTCATTTTAGCATTTTGGCGCTCACGAGCGAGACAAACTGCTTTGGCTGTTTGCAGGGCTAGGAAAGAGCAGAGCCCCAGTCTTGCTGTTCATCTGCAATGACTGCCAGGGCAAGTGAGGACCAGCAAGACAATTCCTGCCTAGCACCTTCCTTGGAGGAGAGAGAGTGCAACGTTTCATTTTAGCATTTTGGCGCTCACGAGCGAGACAAACTGCTTTGGCTGTTTGCAAGGCTAGGAAAGAGCAGAGCCCCAGTCTTGCTGTTTATCTGCAATGACTGCTAGGGCAAGTGAGGACCAGCAATACAATTCCTGCCTAGCACCTTCCTTGGAGGAGAGAGAGTGCAACGTTTCATTTTAGCATTTTGGCGCTCACGAGCGAGACACACTGCTTTGGCTGTTTGCAAGGCTAGGAAAGAGCAGAGCCCCAGTCTTGCTGTTTATCTGCAATGACTGCCAGGGCAACTGAGGACCAGCAAGACAATTCCTGCCTAGCACCTTCCTTGGACGAGAGAGAGTGCAACGTTTCATTTTAGCATTTTGATGGTCACGAGCGAGACAAACTGCTTTGGCTGCTTGCAAGGCTAGGAAAGAGCAGAGCCCGAGTCTTGCTGTTTATCTGCAATGACTGGCAGGGCAAGTGAGGACCAGCAAGACAATTCCTGCCTAGCACCTTCCTTGGAGGAGAGAGAGTGTGCAACGTTTCATTTTGCTATTTGGAGTGCGAGAGAGAGAAAAAGCAGAGTACCTGTTTGCAAGGCTAGGAAAGAGCAGAGCCCCAGTCTTGCTGTTTATCTGCAATGACTGCCAGGGCAAGTGAGGACCAGCAAGACAATTCCTGCCTAGCACCTTCCTTGGAGGAGAGTGAGTGCAAAGTTTCATTTTAGAATTTTGGCGCTCACGAGGGAGACAAACTGCTTTGGCTGTTTGCAAGGCTAGGAAAGAGCAGAGCCCCAGTCTTGCTGTTTATCTGCAATGACTGCCAGGGCAAGTCAGGACCAGCAAGACAATTCCTGCCTAGCACCTTCCTTGGAGGAGAGTGAGTGCAACGTTTCATTTTAGAATTTTGGCGCTCACGAGGGAGACAAACTGCTTTGGCTGTTTGCAAGGCTAGGAAAGAGCAGAGCCCGAGTCTTGCTGTTTATCTGCAATGACTGCCAGGGCAAGTGAGGACCAGCAAGACAATTCCTGCCTAGCACCTTCCTTGGAGGAGAGAGAGTGCAACGTTTCATTTTAGCATTTTGGCGCTCATGAGGGAGACACACTGCTTTGGCTGTTTGCAAGGCTAGGAAAGAGCAGAGCCCCAGTCTTGCAGTTTATCTGCAATGACTGCCAGGGCAAGTGAGGACCAGCAAGACAATTCCTGCCTAGCACCTTCCTTGGAGGAGAGAGAGTGCAACGTTTCATTTTAGCATTTTGGCGCTGACGAGGGAAACAAACTTCTTTGGCTGTTTGCAAGGCTAGGAAAGAGCAGAGCCCCAGTCTTGCTGTTTATCTGCAATGACTGCCAGGGCAAGTGAGGACCAGCAAGACAATTCCTGCCTAGTACCTTCCTTGGAGGAGAGAGAGTGCAACGTTTCATTTTAGCATTTTGGCGCTCACGAGCGAGACAAACTGCTTTGGCTGTTTGCAGGGCTAGGAAAGAGCAGAGCCCCAGTCTTGCTGTTCATCTGCAATGACTGCCAGGGCAAGTGAGGACCAGCAAGACAATTCCTGCCTAGCACCTTCCTTGGAGGAGAGAGAGTGCAACTTTTCATTTTAGCATTTTGGCGGTCACGAGCGAGACAAACTGCTTTGGCTGTTTGCAAGGCTAGGAAAGAGCAGAGCCCCAGTCTTGCTGTTCATCTGCAATGACTGCCAGGGCAAGTGAGGACCAGCAAGACAATTCCTGCCTAGCACCTTCCTTGGAGGAGAGAGAGTGCAACGTTTCATTTTAGCATTTTGGCGCTCACGAGGGAGACAAACTGCTTTGGCTGTTTACAAGGCTAGGAAAGAGCAGAGCCCGAGTCTTACTGTTTATCTGCAATGACTGCCAGGGCAAGTGAGGACCAGCAAGACAATTCCTGCCTAGCACCTTCCTTGGACGAGAGAGAGTGCAACGTTTCATTTTAGCATTTTGATGGTCACGAGCGAGACAAACTGCTTTGGCTGCTTGCAAGGCTAGAAAAGAGCAGAGCCCGAGTCTTGCTGTTTATCTGCAATGACTGGCAGGGCAAGTGAGGACCAGCAAGACAATTCCTGCCTAGCACCTTCCTTGGAGGAGAGAGAGTGCAACGTTTCATTTTAGCATTTTGGCGGTCACGAGCGAGACAAACTGCTTTGGCTGTTTGCAAGGCTAGGAAAGAGCAGAGCCCGAGTCTTGCAGTTTATCTGCAATGACTGCCAGGGCAAGTGAGGACCAGCAAGACAATTCCTGCCTAGCACCTTCCTTGGACGAGAGAGAGTGTGCGACGTTTCATTTTGCTTTTTGGAGTGCGAGAGTAAGAAAAAGCAGAGTACCTGTTTGCAAGGCTAGGAAAGAGCAGAGCCCCAGTCTTGCTGTTTATCTGCAATGACTGCCAGGGCAAGTGAGGACCAGCAAGACAATTCCTGCCTAGCACCTTCCTTGGAGGAGAGTGAGTGCAACGTTTCATTTTAGAATTTTGGCGCTCACGAGGGAGACAAACTGCTTTGGCTGTTTGCAAGGCTAGGAAAGAGCAGAGCCCCAGTCTTGCTTTTTATCTGCAATGACTGCCAGGGCAAGTGAGGACCAGCAAGACAATTCCTGCCTAGCACCTTCCTTGGAGGAGAGAGAGTGCAACGTTTCATTTTAGCATTTTGGCGCTCACGAGCGAGACAAACTGCTTTGGCTGTTTGCAGGGCTAGGAAAGAGCAGAGCCCCAGTCTTGCTGTTCATCTGCAATGACTGCCAGGGCAAGTGAGGACCAGCAAGACAATTCCTGCCTAGCACCTTCCTTGGAGGAGAGAGAGTGCAACGTTTCATTTTAGCATTTTGGCGCTCACGAGCGAGACAAACTGCTTTGGCTGTTTGCAAGGCTAGGAAAGAGCAGAGCCCCAGTCTTGCTGTTTATCTGCAATGACTGCTAGGGCAAGTGAGGACCAGCAATACAATTCCTGCCTAGCACCTTCCTTGGAGGAGAGAGAGTGCAACGTTTCATTTTAGCATTTTGGCGCTCACGAGCGAGACACACTGCTTTGGCTGTTTGCAAGGCTAGGAAAGAGCAGAGCCCCAGTCTTGCTGTTTATCTGCAATGACTGCCAGGGCAACTGAGGACCAGCAAGACAATTCCTGCCTAGCACCTTCCTTGGACGAGAGAGAGTGCAACGTTTCATTTTAGCATTTTGATGGTCACGAGCGAGACAAACTGCTTTGGCTGCTTGCAAGGCTAGGAAAGAGCAGAGCCCGAGTCTTGCTGTTTATCTGCAATGACTGGCAGGGCAAGTGAGGACCAGCAAGACAATTCCTGCCTAGCACCTTCCTTGGAGGAGAGAGAGTGTGCAACGTTTCATTTTGCTATTTGGAGTGCGAGAGAGAGAAAAAGCAGAGTACCTGTTTGCAAGGCTAGGAAAGAGCAGAGCCCCAGTCTTGCTGTTTATCTGCAATGACTGCCAGGGCAAGTGAGGACCAGCAAGACAATTCCTGCCTAGCACCTTCCTTGGAGGAGAGTGAGTGCAAAGTTTCATTTTAGAATTTTGGCGCTCACGAGGGAGACAAACTGCTTTGGCTGTTTGCAAGGCTAGGAAAGAGCAGAGCCCCAGTCTTGCTGTTTATCTGCAATGACTGCCAGGGCAAGTCAGGACCAGCAAGACAATTCCTGCCTAGCACCTTCCTTGGAGGAGAGTGAGTGCAACGTTTCATTTTAGAATTTTGGCGCTCACGAGGGAGACAAACTGCTTTGGCTGCTTGCAAGGCTAGGAAAGAGCAGAGCCCGAGTCTTGCTGTTTATCTGCAATGACTGCCAGGGCAAGTGAGGACCAGCAAGACAATTCCTGCCTAGCACCTTCCTTGGAGGAGAGAGAGTGCAACGTTTCATTTTAGCATTTTGGCGCTCATGAGGGAGACACACTGCTTTGGCTGTTTGCAAGGCTAGGAAAGAGCAGAGCCCCAGTCTTGCAGTTTATCTGCAATGAGTGCCAGGGCAAGTGAGGACCAGCAAGACAATTCCTGCCTAGCACCTTCCTTGGAGGAGAGAGAGTGCAACGTTTCATTTTAGCATTTTGGCGCTGACGAGGGAAACAAACTTCTTTGGCTGTTTGCAAGGCTAGGAAAGAGCAGAGCCCCAGTCTTGCTGTTTATCTGCAATGACTGCCAGGGCAAGTGAGGACCAGCAAGACAATTCCTGCCTAGTACCTTCCTTGGAGGAGAGAGAGTGCAACGTTTCATTTTAGCATTTTGGCGCTCACGAGCGAGACAAACTGCTTTGGCTGTTTGCAGGGCTAGGAAAGAGCAGAGCCCCAGTCTTGCTGTTCATCTGCAATGACTGCCAGGGCAAGTGAGGACCAGCAAGACAATTCCTGCCTAGCACCTTCCTTGGAGGAGAGAGAGTGCAACTTTTCATTTTAGCATTTTGGCGGTCACGAGCGAGACAAACTGCTTTGGCTGTTTGCAAGGCTAGGAAAGAGCAGAGCCCCAGTCTTGCTGTTCATCTGCAATGACTGCCAGGGCAAGTGAGGACCAGCAAGACAATTCCTGCCTAGCACCTTCCTTGGAGGAGAGAGAGTGCAACGTTTCATTTTAGCATTTTGGCGCTCACGAGGGAGACAAACTGCTTTGGCTGTTTACAAGGCTAGGAAAGAGCAGAGCCCGAGTCTTACTGTTTATCTGCAATGACTGCCAGGGCAAGTGAGGACCAGCAAGACAATTCCTGCCTAGCACCTTCCTTGGACGAGAGAGAGTGCAACGTTTCATTTTAGCATTTTGATGGTCACGAGCGAGACAAACTGCTTTGGCTGCTTGCAAGGCTAGAAAAGAGCAGAGCCCGAGTCTTGCTGTTTATCTGCAATGACTGGCAGGGCAAGTGAGGACCAGCAAGACAATTCCTGCCTAGCACCTTCCTTGGAGGAGAGAGAGTGCAACGTTTCATTTTAGCATTTTGGCGGTCACGAGCGAGACAAACTGCTTTGGCTGTTTGCAAGGCTAGGAAAGAGCAGAGCCCGAGTCTTGCAGTTTATCTGCAATGACTGCCAGGGCAAGTGAGGACCAGCAAGACAATTCCTGCCTAGCACCTTCCTTGGACGAGAGAGAGTGTGCGACGTTTCATTTTGCTTTTTGGAGTGCGAGAGTAAGAAAAAGCAGAGTACCTGTTTGCAAGGCTAGGAAAGAGCAGAGCCCCAGTCTTGCTGTTTATCTGCAATGACTGCCAGGGCAAGTGAGGACCAGCAAGACAATTCCTGCCTAGCACCTTCCTTGGAGGAGAGTGAGTGCAAAGTTTCATTTTAGAATTTTGGCGCTCACGAGGGAGACAAACTGCTTTGGCTGTTTGCAAGGCTAGGAAAGAGCAGAGCCCCAGTCTTGCTGTTTATCTGCAATGACTGCCAGGGCAAGTGAGGACCAGCAAGACAATTCCTGCCTAGCACCTTCCTTGGAGGAGAGAGAGTGCAACGTTTCATTTTAGCATTTTGGCGCTCACGAGGGAGACAAACTGCTTTGGCTGTTTACAAGGCTAGGAAAGAGCAGAGCCCCAGTCTTGCTGTTCATCTGCAATGACTGCCAGGGCAAGTGAGGACCAGCAAGACAATTCCTGCCTAGCACCTTCCTTGGAGGAGAGAGAGTGCAACGTTTCATTTTAGCGTTTTGGCGGTCACGAGCGAGACAAACTGCTTTGGCTGTTTGCAAGGCTAGGAAAGAGCAGAGCCCCAGTCTTGCTGTTTATCTGCAATGACTGCCAGGGCAAGTGAGGACCAGCAAGACAATTCCTGCCTAGCACCTTCCTTGGAGGAGAGAGAGTGCAACGTTTCATTTTAGCATTTTGGCGCTCACGAGGGAGACAAACTGCTTTGGCTGTTTGCAAGGCTAGGAAAGAGCAGAGCCCGAGTCTTGCAGTTTAACTGCAATGACTGCCAGGGCAAGTGAGGACCAGCAAGACAATTCCTGCCTAGCACCTTCCTTGGACGAGAGAGAGTGCAACGTTTCATTTTGCTTTTTGGAGTGCGAGAGTAAGAAAAAGCAGAGTACCTGTTTGCAAGGCTAGGAAAGAGCAGAGCCCCAGTCTTGCTGTTTATCTGCAATGACTGCCAGGGCAAGTGAGGACCAGCAAGACAATTCCTGCCTAGCACCTTCCTTGGAGGAGAGTGAGTGCAACGTTTCATTTTAGAATTTTGGCGCTCACGAGGGAGACAAACTGCTTTGGCTGTTTGCAAGGCTAGGAAAGAGCAGAGCCCCAGTCTTGCTGTTTATCTGCAATGACTGCCAGGGCAAGTGAGGACCAGCAAGACAATTCCTGCCTAGCACCTTCCTTGGAGGAGAGAGAGTGCAACGTTTCATTTTAGCATTTTGGCGCTCACGAGCGAGACACACTGCTTTGGCTGTTTGCAAGGCTAGGAAAGAGCAGAGGCCCAGTATTGCTGTTTATCTGCAATGACTGCCAGGGCAAGTGAGGACCAGCAAGACAATTCCTGCCTAGCACCTTCCTTGGAGGAGAGAGAGTGCAACGTTTCATTTTAGCATTTTGGCGCTCACGAGGGAGACAAACTGCTTTGGCTGTTTGCAAGGCTAGGAAAGAGCAGAGCCCGAGTCTTGCTGTTTATCTGCAATGACTGCCAGGGCAAGTGAGGACCAGCAAGACAATTCCTGCCTAGCACCTTCCTTGGAGGAGAGAGAGTGCAACGTTTCATTTTAGCATTTTGGCGCTCACGAGCGAGACACACTGCTTTGGCTGTTTACAAGGCTAGGAAAGAGCAGAGCCCGAGTCTTACTGTTTATCTGCAATGACTGCCAGGGCAAGTGAGGACCAGCAAGACAATTCCTGCCTAGCACCTTCCTTGGACGAGAGAGAGTGCAACGTTTCATTTTGCTTTTTGGAGTGCGAGAGTGAGAAAAAGCAGAGTGCCTGTTTGCAAGGCTAGGAAAGAGCAGAGCCCCAGTCTTGCTGTTTATCTGCAATGACTGCCAGGGCAAGTGAGGACCAGCAAGACAATTCCTGCCTAGCACCTTCCTTGGAGGAGAGTGAGTGCAACGTTTCATTTTAGAATTTTGGCGCTCACGAGGGAGACAAACTGCTTTGGCTGTTTGCAAGGCTAGGAAAGAGCAGAGCCCCAGTCTTGCTGTTTATCTGCAATGACTGCCAGGGCAAGTGAGGACCAGCAAGACAATTCCTGCCTAGCACCTTCCTTGGAGGAGAGAGAGTGCAACGTTTCATTTTAGCATTTTGGCGCTGACGAGCAAGACAAACTGCTTTGGCTGTTTGCAGGGCTAGGAAAGAGCAGAGCCCCAGTCTTGCTGTTCATCTGCAATGACTGCCAGGGCAAGTGAGGACCAGCAAGACAATTCCTGCCTAGCACCTTCCTTGGAGGAGAGAGAGTGCAACGTTTCATTTTAGCATTTTGGCGCTCACGAGCGAGACAAACTGCTTTGGCTGTTTGCAAGGCTAGGAAAGAGCAGAGCCCCAGTCTTGCTGTTTATCTGCAATGACTGCCAGGGCAAGTGAGGACCAGCAAGACAATTCCTGCCTAGCACCTTCCTTGGAGGAGAGAGAGTGCAACGTTTCATTTTAGCATTTTGGCGCTCACCAGGGAGACAAACTGCTTTGGCTGTTTGCAAGGCTAGGAAAGAGCAGAGCCCGAGTCTTGCTGTTTATCTGCAATGACTGCCAGGGCAAGTGAGGACCAGCAAGACAATTCCTGCCTAGCACCTTCCTTGGAGGAGAGAGAGTGCAACGTTTCATTTTAGCATTTTGGCGCTCACGAGCGAGACACACTGCTTTGGCTGTTTACAAGGCTAGGAAAGAGCAGAGCCCGAGTCTTACTGTTTATCTGCAATGACTGCCAGGGCAAGTGAGGACCAGCAAGACAATTCCTGCCTAGCACCTTCCTTGGACGAGAGAGAGCGCAACGTTTCATTTTGCTTTTTGGAGTGCGAGAGTAAGAAAAAGCAGAGTACCTGTTTGCAAGTCTAGGAAAGAGCAGAGCCCCAGTCTTGCTGTTTATCTGCAATGACTGCCAGGGCAAGTGAGGACCAGCAAGACAATTCCTGCCTAGCACCTTCCTTGGAGGAGAGTGAGTGCAACGTTTCATTTTAGAATTTTGGCGCTCACGAGGGAGACAAACTGCTTTGGCTGTTTGCAAGGCTAGGAAAGAGCAGAGCCCCAGTCTTGCTGTTTATCTGCAATGACTGCCAGGGCAAGTGAGGACCAGCAAGACAATTCCTGCCTAGCACCTTCCTTGGAGGAGAGAGAGTGCAACGTTTCATTTTAGCATTTTGGCGCTCACGAGCGAGACAAACTGCTTTGGCTGTTTGCAGGGCTAGGAAAGAGCAGAGCCCCAGTCTTGCTGTTCATCTGCAATGACTGCCAGGGCAAGTGAGGACCAGCAAGACAATTCCTGCCTAGCACCTTCCTTGGAGGAGAGAGAGTGCAACGTTTCATTTTAGGATTTTGGCGCTCACGAGCGAGACAAACTGCTTTGGCTGTTTGCAAGGCTAGGAAAGAGCAGAGCCCGAGTCTTGCTGTTTATCTGCAATGACTGCCAGGGCAAGTGAGGACCAGCAAGACAATTCCTGCCTAGCACCTTCCTTGGAGGAGAGAGAGTGCAACGTTTCATTTTAGCATTTTGGCGCTCACGAGGGAGACAAACTGCTTTGGCTGTTTGCAAGGCTAGGAAAGAGCAGAGCCCCAGTCTTGCTGTTTATCTGCAATGACTGCCAGTGCAAGTGAGGACCAGCAAGACAATTCCTGCCTAGCACCTTCCGTGGAGGAGAGAGAGTGCAACGTTTCATTTTAGCATTTTGGCGCTCACGAGGGAGACAAACTGCTTTGGCTGTTTGCAAGGCTAGGAAAGAGCAGAGACCCAGTCTTGCTGTTTATCTGCAATGACTGCTAGGGCAAGTGAGGACCAGCAATACAATTCCTGCCTAGCACCTTCCTTGGAGGAGAGAGAGTGCAACGTTTCATTTTAGCATTTTGGCGCTCACGAGCGAGACACACTGCTTTGGCTGTTTGCAAGGCTAGGAAAGAGCAGAGCCTGAGTCTTGCTGTTTATCTGCAATGACTGCCAGGGCAAGTGAGGACCAGAAATACAGTTCCTGCCTAGCACCTTCCTTGGAGGAGAGAGAGTGCAACGTTTCATTTTAGCATTTTGGCGCTCACGAGGGAGACAAACTGCTTTGGCTGTTTGCAAGGCTAGGAAAGAGCAGAGCCCCAGTCTTGCTGTTCATCTGCAATGACTGCCAGGGCAAGTGAGGACCAGCAAGACAATTCCTGCCTAGCACCTTCCTTGGAGGAGAGAGAGTGCAACGTTTCATTTTAGCATTTTGGCGGTCACGAGCGAGACAAACTGCTTTGGCTGTTTGCAAGGCTAGGAAAGAGCAGAGCCCGAGTCTTGCTGTTTATCTGCAATGACTGCCAGGGCAAGTGAGGACCAGCAAGACAATTCCTGCCTAGCACCTTCCTTGGAGGAGAGAGAGTGCAACGTTTCATTTTAGCATTTTGGCGCTCACGAGGGAGACAAACTGCTTTGGCTGTTTGCAAGGCTAGGAAAGAGCAGAGCCCGAGTCTTGCAGTTTATCTGCAATGACTGCCAGGGCAAGTGAGGACCAGCAAGACAATTCCTGCCTAGCACCTTCCTTGGACGAGAGAGAGTGCAACGTTTCATTTTAGCATTTTGGCGGTCACGAGCGAGACAAACTGCTTTGGCTGTTTGCAAGGCTAGGAAAGAGCAGAGCCCGAGTCTTGCTGTTTATCTGCAATGACTGCCAGGGCAAGTGAGGACCAGCAAGACAATTCCTGCCTAGCACCTTCCTTGGAGGAGAGAGAGTGCAACGTTTCATTTTAGCATTTTGGCGCTCACGAGGGAGACAAACTGCTTTGGCTGTTTGCAAGGCTAGGAAAGAGCAGAGCCCGAGTCTTGCAGTTTATCTGCAATGACTGCCAGGGCAAGTGAGGACCAGCAAGACAATTCCTGCCTAGCACCTTCCTTGGACGAGAGAGAGTGCAACGTTTCATTTTGCTTTTTGGAGTGCGAGAGTAAGAAAAAGCAGAGTACCTGTTTGCAAGGCTAGGAAAGAGCAGAGCCCCAGTCTTGCTGTTTATCTGCAATGACTGCCAGGGCAAGTGAGGACCAGCAAGACAATTCCTGCCTAGCACCTTCCTTGGAGGAGAGTGAGTGCAACGTTTCATTTTAGAATTTTGGCGCTCACGAGGGAGACAAACTGCTTTGGCTGTTTGCAAGGCTAGGAAAGAGCAGAGCCCCAGTCTTGCTGTTTATCTGCAATGACTGCCAGGGCAAGTGAGGACCAGCAAGACAATTCCTGCCTAGCACCTTCCTTGGAGGAGAGAGAGTGCAACGTTTCATTTTAGCATTTTGGCGCTCACGAGCGAGACACACTGCTTTGGCTGTTTGCAAGGCTAGGAAAGAGCAGAGCCCCAGTCTTGCAGTTTATCTGCAATGACTGCCAGGGCAAGTGAGGACCAGCAAGACAATTCCTGCCTAGCACCTTCCTTGGAGGAGAGAGAGTGCAACGTTTCATTTTAGCATTTTGGCGCTGACGAGGGAAACAAACTTCTTTGGCTGTTTGCAAGGCTAGGAAAGAGCAGAGCCCCAGTCTTGCTGTTTATCTGCAATGACTGCCAGGGCAAGTGAGGACCAGCAAGACAATTCCTGCCTAGTACCTTCCTTGGAGGAGAGAGAGTGCAACGTTTCATTTTAGCATTTTGGCGCTCACGAGCGAGACAAACTGCTTTGGCTGTTTGCAGGGCTAGGAAAGAGCAGAGCCCCAGTCTTGCTGTTCATCTGCAATGACTGCCAGGGCAAGTGAGGACCAGCAAGACAATTCCTGCCTAGCACCTTCCTTGGAGGAGAGAGAGTGCAACTTTTCATTTTAGCATTTTGGCGCTCACGAGCGAGACAAACTGCTTTGGCTGTTTGCAAGGCTAGGAAAGAGCAGAGCCCCAGTCTTGCTGTTTATCTGCAATGACTGCCAGGGCAAGTGAGGACCAGCAAGACAATTCCTGCCTAGCACCTTCCTTGGAGGAGAGAGAGTGCAACGTTTCATTTTAGCATTTTGGCGCTCACGAGGGAGACAAACTGCTTTGGCTGTTTGCAAGGCTAGGAAAGAGCAGAGCCCCAGTCTTGCTGTTTATCTGCAATGGCTGCCAGGGCAACTGAGGACCAGCAAGACAATTCCTGCCTAGCACCTTCCTTGGACGAGAGAGAGTGCAACGTTTCATTTTAGCATTTTGGCGCTCACGAGCGAGACAAACTGCTTTGGCTGTTTGCAGGGCTAGGAAAGAGCAGAGCCCCAGTCTTGCTGTTCATCTGCAATGACTGCCAGGGCAAGTGAGGACCAGCAAGACAATTCCTGCCTAGCACCTTCCTTGGAGGAGAGAGAGTGCAACTTTTCATTTTAGCATTTTGGCGCTCACGAGCGAGACAAACTGCTTTGGCTGTTTGCAAGGCTAGGAAAGAGCAGAGCCCCAGTCTTGCTGTTTATCTGCAATGACTGCCAGGGCAAGTGAGGACCAGCAAGACAATTCCTGCCTAGCACCTTCCTTGGAGGAGAGAGAGTGCAACGTTTCATTTTAGCATTTTGGCGCTCACGAGGGAGACAAACTGCTTTGGCTGTTTGCAAGGCTAGGAAAGAGCAGAGCCCCAGTCTTGCTGTTTATCTGCAATGGCTGCCAGGGCAACTGAGGACCAGCAAGACAATTCCTGCCTAGCAACTTCCTTGGAGGAGAGAGAGTGCAACGTTTCATTTTAGCATTTTGGCGCTCACGAGCGAGACACACTGCTTTGGCTGTTTACAAGGCTAGGAAAGAGCAGAGCCCGAGTCTTACTGTTTATCTGCAATGACTGCCAGGGCAAGTGAGGACCAGCAAGACAATTCCTGCCTAGCACCTTCCTTGGACGAGAGAGAGTGCAACGTTTCATTTTAGCATTTTGATGGTCACGAGCGAGACAAACTGCTTTGGCTGTTTGCAAGGCTAGGAAAGAGCAGAGCCCGAGTCTTGCAGTTTATCTGCAATGACTGCCAGGGCAAGTGAGGACCAGCAAGACAATTCCTGCCTAGCACCTTCCTTGGACGAGAGAGAGTGTGCAACGTTTCATTTTGCTTTTTGGAGTGCGAGAGTAAGAAAAAGCAGAGTACCTGTTTGCAAGGCTAGGAAAGAGCAGAGCCCCAGTCTTGCTGTTTATCTGCAATGACTGCCAGGGCAAGTGAGGACCAGCAAGACAATTCCTGCCTAGCACCTTCCTTGGAGGAGAGTGAGTGCAAAGTTTCATTTTAGCATTTTGGCGCTCACGAGGGAGACAAACTGCTTTGGCTGTTTGCAAGGCTAGGAAAGAGCAGAGCCCCAGTCTTGCTGTTTATCTGCAATGACTGCCAGGGCAAGTCAGGACCAGCAAGACAATTCCTGCCTAGCACCTTCCTTGGAGGAGAGAGAGTGCAAAGTTTCAATTTGCTATTTAGAGTGCGAGAGAGAGAAAAAGCAGAGTGCCTGTTTGCAAGGCTAGGAAAGAGCAGAGCCCGAGTCTTGCTGTTTATCTGCAATGTCTGCCAGGGCAAGTGAGGACCAGCAAGACAATTCCTGCCTAGCACCTTCCTTGGAGGAGAGAGAGTGCAACGTTTCATTTTAGCATTTTGGCGCTCATGAGGGAGACAAACTGCTTTGGCTGTTTGCAAGGCTAGGAAAGAGCAGAGCCCGAGTCTTGCTGTTTATCTGCAATGACTGCCAGGGCAAGTGAGGACCAGCAAGACAATTCCTGCCTAGCACCTTCCTTGGAGGAGAGAGAGTGCAACGTTTCATTTTAGCATTTTGGCGCTCACGAGGGAGACAAACTGCTTTGGCTGTTTGCAAGGCTAGGAAAGAGCAGAGCCCCAGTCTTGCTGTTCATCTGCAATGACTGCCAGGGCAAGTGAGGACCAGCAAGACAATTCCTGCCTAGCACCTTCCTTGGACGAGAGAGAGTGCAACGTTTCATTTTGCTTTTTGAAGTGCGAGAGTAAGAAAAAGCAGAGTACCTGTTTGCAAGGCTAGGAAAGAGCAGAGCCCCAGTCTTGCTGTTTATCTGCAATGACTGCCAGGGCAAGTGAGGACCAGCAAGACAATTCCTGCCTAGCACCTTCCTTGGAGGAGAGTGAGTGCAACGTTTCATTTTAGAATTTTGGCGCTCACGAGGGAGACAAACTGCTTTGGCTGTTTGCAAGGCTAGGAAAGAGCAGAGCCCCAGTCTTGCTGTTTATCTGCAATGACTGCCAGGGCAAGTGAGGACCAGCAAGACAATTCCTGCCTAGCACCTTCCTTGGAGGAGAGAGAGTGCAACGTTTCATTTTAGCATTTTGGCGCTCACGAGCGAGACACACTGCTTTGGCTGTTTGCAAGGCTAGGAAAGAGCAGAGCCCCAGTCTTGCAGTTTATCTGCAATGACTGCCAGGGCAAGTGAGGACCAGCAAGACAATTCCTGCCTAGCACCTTCCTTGGAGGAGAGAGAGTGCAACGTTTCATTTTAGCATTTTGGCGCTGACGAGCGAGACACACTGCTTTGGCTGTTTACAAGGCTAGGAAAGAGCAGAGCCCGAGTCTTACTGTTTATCTGCAATGACTGCCAGGGCAAGTGAGGACCAGCAAGACAATTCCTGCCTAGCACCTTCCTTGGACGAGAGAGAGTGCAACGTTTCATTTTGCTTTTTGGAGTGCGAGAGTAAGAAAAAGCAGAGTACCTGTTTGCAAGGCTAGGAAAGAGCAGAGCCCCAGTCTTGCTGTTTATCTGCAATGACTGCCAGGGCAAGTGAGGACCAGCAAGACAATTCCTGCCTAGCACCTTCCTTGGAGGAGAGTGAGTGCAAAGTTTCATTTTAGAATTTTGGCGCTCACGAGGGAGACAAACTGCTTTGGCTGTTTGCAAGGCTAGGAAAGAGCAGAGCCCCAGTCTTGCTGTTTATCTGCAATGACTGCCAGGGCAAGTCAGGACGAGCAAGACAATTCCTGCCTAGCACCTTCCTTGGAGGAGAGAGAGTGCAACGTTTCATTTTGCTATTTGGAGTGCGAGAGAGAGAAAAAGCAGAGTGCCTGTTTGCAAGGCTAGGAAAGAGCAGAGCCCGAGTCTTGCTGTTTATCTGCAATGTCTGCCAGGGCAAGTGAGGACCAGCAAGACAATTCCTGCCTAGCACCTTCCTTGGAGGAGAGAGAGTGCAACGTTTCATTTTAGCATTTTGGCGCTCATGAGGGAGACAAACTGCTTTGGCTGTTTGCAAGGCTAGGAAAGAGCAGAGCCCCAGTCTTGCTGTTTATCTGCAATGACTGCCAGGGCAAGTGAGGACCAGCAAGACAATTCCTGCCTAGCACCTTCCTTGGAGGAGAGTGAGTGCAACGTTTCATTTTAGAATTTTGGCGCTCACGAGGGAGACAAACTGCTTTGGCTGTTTGCAAGGCTAGGAAAGAGCAGAGCCCCAGTCTTGCTGTTTATCTGCAATGACTGCCAGGGCAAGTGAGGACCAGCAAGACAATTCCTGCCTAGCACCTTCCTTGGAGGAGAGAGAGTGCAACGTTTCATTTTAGCATTTTGGCGCTGACGAGGGAAACAAAATTCTTTGGCTGTTTGCAAGGCTAGGAAAGAGCAGAGCCCCAGTCTTGCTGTTTATCTGCAATGACTGCCAGGGCAAGTGAGGACCAGCAAGACAATTCCTGCCTAGCACCTTCCTTGGAGGAGAGAGAGTGCAACGTTTCATTTTAGCATTTTGGCGCTCACGAGCGAGACAAACTGCTTTGGCTGTTTGCAAGGCTAGGAAAGAGCAGAGCCCCAGTCTTGCTGTTTATCTGCAATGACTGCCAGGGCAAGTGAGGACCAGCAAGACAATTCCTGCCTAGCACCTTCCTTGGAGGAGAGAGAGTGCAACTTTTCATTTTAGCATTTTGGCGCTCACGAGCGAGACAAACTGCTTTGGCTGTTTGCAAGGCTAGGAAAGAGCAGAGCCCCAGTCTTGCTGTTTATCTGCAATGACTGCCAGGGCAAGTGAGGACCAGCAAGACAATTCCTGCCTAGCACCTTCCTTGGAGGAGAGAGAGTGCAACGTTTCATTTTAGCATTTTGGCGCTCACGAGGGAGACAAACTGCTTTGGCTGTTTGCAAGGCTAGGAAAGAGCAGAGCCCGAGTCTTGCTGTTTATCTGCAATGACTGCCAGGTCAACTGAGGACCAGCAAGACAATTCCTGCCTAGCAACTTCCTTGGAGGAGAGAGAGTGCAACGTTTCATTTTAGCATTTTGGCGCTCACGAGCGAGACACACTGCTTTGGCTGTTTACAAGGCTAGGAAAGAGCAGAGCCCGAGTCTTACTGTTTATCTGCAATGACTGGCAGGGCAAGTGAGGACCAGCAAGACAATTCCTGCCTAGCAACTTCCTTGGACGAGAGAGAGTGCAACGTTTCATTTTAGCATTTTGATGGTCACGAGCGAGACAAACTGCTTTGGCTGCTTGCAAGGCTAGGAAAGAGCAGAGCCCGAGTCTTGCTGTTTATCTGCAATGACTGGCAGGGCAAGTGAGGACCAGCAAGACAATTTCTGCCTAGCACCTTCCTTGGAGGAGAGAGAGTGCAACGTTTCATTTTAGCATTTTGGCGGTCACGAGCGAGACAAACTGCTTTGGCTGTTTGCAAGGCTAGGAAAGAGCAGAGCCCGAGTCTTGCAGTTTATCTGCAATGACTGCCAGGGCAAGTGAGGACCAGCAAGACAATTCCTGCCTAGCACCTTCCTTGGACGAGAGAGAGTGTGCAACGTTTCATTTTGCTTTTTGGAGTGCGAGAGTAAGAAAAAGCAGAGTACCTGTTTGCAAGGCTAGGAAAGAGCAGAGCCCCAGTCTTGCTGTTTATCTGCAATGACTGCCAGGGCAAGTGAGGACCAGCAAGACAATTCCTGCCTAGCACCTTCCTTGGAGGAGAGTGAGTGCAAAGTTTCATTTTAGAATTTTGGCGCTCACGAGGGAGACAAACTGCTTTGGCTGTTTGCAAGCCTAGGAAAGAGCAGAGCCCCAGTCTTGCTGTTTATCTGCAATGACTGCCAGGGCAAGTGAGGACCAGCAAGACAATTCCTGCCTAGCAACTTCCTTGGAGGAGAGAGAGTGCAACGTTTCATTTTAGCATTTTGGCGCTCACGAGGGAGACAAACTGCTTTGGCTGTTTACAAGGCTAGGAAAGAGCAGAGCCCGAGTCTTACTGTTTATCTGCAATGACTGCCAGGGCAAGTGAGGACCAGCAAGACAATTCCTGCCTAGCACCTTCCTTGGACGAGAGAGAGTGCAACGTTTCATTTTGCTTTTTGGAGTGCGAGAGTAAGAAAAAGCAGAGTACCTGTTTGCAAGGCTAGGAAAGAGCAGAGCCCCAGTCTTGCTGTTTATCTGCAATGACTGCCAGGGCAAGTGAGGACCAGCAAGACAATTCCTGCCTAGCACCTTCCTTGGAGGAGAGTGAGTGCAAAGTTTCATTTTAGACTTTTGGCGCTCACGAGGGAGACAAACTGCTTTGGCTGTTTGCAAGGCTAGGAAAGAGCAGAGCCCCAGTCTTGCTGTTTATCTGCAATGACTGCCAGGGCAAGTCAGGACCAGCAAGACAATTCCTGCCTAGCACCTTCCTTGGAGGAGAGAGAGTGCAACGTTTCATTTTGCTATTTGGAGTGCGAGAGAGAGAAAAAGCAGAGTGCCTGTTTGCAAGGCTAGGAAAGAGCAGAGCCCGAGTCTTGCTGTTTATCTGCAATGTCTGCCAGGGCAAGTGAGGACCAGCAAGACAATTCCTGCCTAGCACCTTCCTTGGAGGAGAGAGAGTGCAACGTTTCATTTTAGCATTTTGGCGCTCATGAGGGAGACAAACTGCTTTGGCTGTTTGCAAGGCTAGGAAAGAGCAGAGCCCCAGTCTTGCTGTTTATCTGCAATGACTGCCAGGGCAAGTGAGGACCAGCAAGACAATTCCTGCCTAGCACCTTCCTTGGAGGAGAGAGAGTGCAACGTTTCATTTTAGCATTTTGGCGCTCACGAGGGAGACAAACTGCTTTGGCTGTTTGCAAGGCTAGGAAAGAGCAGAGCCCGAGTCTTGCTGTTTATCTGCAATGACTGCCAGGTCAACTGAGGACCAGCAAGACAATTCCTGCCTAGCAACTTCCTTGGAGGAGAGAGAGTGCAACGTTTCATTTTAGCATTTTGGCGCTCACGAGCGAGACACACTGCTTTGGCTGTTTACAAGGCTAGGAAAGAGCAGAGCCCGAGTCTTACTGTTTATCTGCAATGACTGCCAGGGCAAGTGAGGACCAGCAAGACAATTCCTGCCTAGCACCTTCCTTGGACGAGAGAGAGTGCAACGTTTCATTTTAGCATTTTGATGGTCACGAGCGAGACAAACTGCTTTGGCTGCTTGCAAGGCTAGGAAAGAGCAGAGCCCGAGTCTTGCTGTTTATCTGCAATGACTGGCAGGGCAAGTGAGGACCAGCAAGACAATTCCTGCCTAGCACCTTCCTTGGAGGAGAGAGAGTGCAACGTTTCATTTTAGCATTTTGGCGGTCACGAGCGAGACAAACTGCTTTGGCTGTTTGCAAGGCTAGGAAAGAGCAGAGCCCGAGTCTTGCAGTTTATCTGCAATGACTGCCAGGGCAAGTGAGGACCAGCAAGACAATTCCTGCCTAGCACCTTCCTTGGACGAGAGAGAGTGTGCAACGTTTCATTTTGCTTTTTGGAGTGCGAGAGTAAGAAAAAGCAGAGTACCTGTTTGCAAGGCTAGGAAAGAGCAGAGCCCCAGTCTTGCTGTTTATCTGCAATGACTGCCAGGGCAAGTGAGGACCAGCAAGACAATTCCTGCCTAGCACCTTCCTTGGAGGAGAGTGAGTGCAAAGTTTCATTTTAGAATTTTGGCGCTCACGAGGGAGACAAACTGCTTTGGCTGTTTGCAAGGCTAGGAAAGAGCAGAGCCCCAGTCTTGCTGTTTATCTGCAATGACTGCCAGGGCAAGTGAGGACCAGCAAGACAATTCCTGCCTAGCACCTTCCTTGGAGGAGAGTGAGTGCAACGTTTCATTTTGCTATTTGGAGTGCGAGAGAGAGAAAAAGCAGAGTGCCTGTTTGCAAGGCTAGGAAAGAGCAGAGCCCGAGTCTTGCTGTTTATCTGCAATCTCTGCCAGGGCAAGTGAGGACCAGCAAGACAATTCCTGCCTAGCACCTTCCTTTGAGGAGAGAGAGTGCAACGTTTCATTTTAGCATTTTGGCGCTCATGAGGGAGACAAACTGCTTTGGCTGTTTGTAAGGCTAGGAAAGAGCAGAGCCCCAGTCTTGCTGTTTATCTGCAATGACTGCCAGGGCAAGTGAGGACCAGCAAGACAATTCCTGCCTAGCACCTTCCTTGGAGGAGAGTGAGTGCAACGTTTCATTTTAGAATTTTGGCGCTCACGAGGGAGACAAACTGCTTTGGCTGTTTGCAAGGCTCGGAAAGAGCAGAGCCCCAGTCTTGCTGTTTATCTGCAATGACTGCCAGGGCAAGTGAGGACCAGCAAGACAATTCCTGCTTAGCACCGTCCTTGGAGGAGAGAGAGTGCAACGTTTCATTTTAGCATTTTGGCGCTCACGAGCGAGACACACTGCTTTGGCTGTTTGCAAGGCTAGGAAAGAGCAGAGCCCGAGTCTTGCTGTTTATCTGCAATGACTGGCAGGGCAAGTGAGGACCAGCAAGACAATTCCTGCCTAGCACCTTCCTTGGAGGAGAGAGAGTGCAACGTTTCATTTTAGCATTTTGGCGGTCACGAGCGAGACAAACTGCTTTGGCTGTTTGCAAGGCTAGGAAAGAGCAGAGCCCGAGTCTTGCAGTTTATCTGCAATGACTGCCAGGGCAAGTGAGGACCAGCAAGACAATTCCTGCCTAGCACCTTCCTTGGACGAGAGAGAGTGTACAACGTTTCATTTTGCTTTTTGGAGTGCGAGAGTAAGAAAAAGCAGAGTACCTGTTTGCAAGGCTAGGAAAGAGCAGAGCCCCAGTCTTGCTGTTTATCTGCAATGACTGCCAGGGCAAGTGAGGACCAGCAAGACAATTCCTGCCTAGCACCTTCCTTGGAGGAGAGTGAGTGCAAAGTTTCATTTTAGAATTTTGGCGCTCACGAGGGAGACAAACTGCTTTGGCTGTTTGCAAGGCTAGGAAAGAGCAGAGCCCCAGTCTTGCTGTTTATCTGCAATGACTGCCAGGGCAAGTGAGGACCAGCAAGACAATTCCTGCCTAGCACCTTCCTTGGAGGAGAGAGAGTGCAACGTTTCATTTTAGCATTTTGGCGCTCATGAGGGAGACAAACTGCTTTGGCTGTTTGTAAGGCTAGGAAAGAGCAGAGCCCCAGTCTTACTGTTTATCTGCAATGACTGCCAGGGCAAGTGAGGACCAGCAAGACAATTCCTGCCTAGCACCTTCCTTGGAGGAGAGTGAGTGCAACGTTTCATTTTAGAATTTTGGCGCTCACGAGGGAGACAAACTGCTTTGGCTGTTTGCAAGGCTCGGAAAGAGCAGAGCCCCAGTCTTGCTGTTTATCTGCAATGACTGCCAGGGCAAGTGAGGACCAGCAAGACAATTCCTGCCTAGCACCGTCCTTGGAGGAGAGAGAGTGCAACGTTTCATTTTAGCATTTTGGCGCTCACGAGCGAGACACACTGCTTTGGCTGTTTGCAAGGCTAGGAAAGAGCAGAGCCCCAGTCTTGCAGTTTATCTGCAATGACTGCCAGGGCAAGTGAGGACCAGCAAGACAATTCCTGCCTAGCACCTTCCTTGGAGGAGAGAGAGTGCAACGTTTCATTTTAGCATTTTGGCGCTGAGGAGGGAAACAAACTTCTTTGGCTGTTTGCAAGGCTAGGAAAGAGCAGAGCCCGAGTCTTGCAGTTTATCTGCAATGACTGCCAGGGCAAGTGAGGACCAGCAAGACAATTCCTGCCTAGCACCTTCCTTGGACGAGAGAGAGTGTGCAACGTTTCATTTTGCTTTTTGGAGTGCGAGAGTAAGAAAAAGCAGAGTACCTGTTTGCAAGGCTAGGAAAGAGCAGAGCCCCAGTCTTGCTGTTTATCTGCAATGACTGCCAGGGCAAGTGAGGACCAGCAAGACAATTCCTGCCTAGCACCTTCCTTGGAGGAGAGTGAGTGCAAAGTTTCATTTTAGAATTTTGGCGCTCACGAGGGAGACAAACTGCTTTGGCTGTTTGCAAGGCTAGGAAAGAGCAGAGCCCCAGTCTTGCTGTTTATCTGCAATGACTGCCAGGGCAAGTCAGGACCAGCAAGACAATTCCTGCCTAGCACCTTCCTTGGAGGAGAGAGAGTGCAACGTTTCATTTTAGCATTTTGGCGCTCATGAGGGAGACAAACTGCTTTGGCTGTTTGCAAGGCTAGGAAAGAGCAGAGCCCCAGTCTTGCTGTTTATCTGCAATGACTGCCAGGGCAAGTGAGGACCAGCAAGACAATTCCTGCCTAGCACCTTCCTTGGAGGAGAGTGAGTGCAACGTTTCATTTTAGAATTTTGGCGCTCACGAGGGAGACAAACTGCTTTGGCTGTTTGCAAGGCTCGGAAAGAGCAGAGCCCCAGTCTTGCTGTTTATCTGCAATGACTGCTAGGGCAAGTGAGGACCAGCAAGACAATTCCTGCCTAGCACCTTCCTTGGAGGAGAGAGAGTGCAACGTTTCATTTTAGAATTTTGGCGCTCACGAGCGAGACACACTGCTTTGGCTGTTTGCAAGGCTAGAAAAGAGCAGAGCCCCAGTCTTGCAGTTTATCTGCAATGACTGCCAGGGCAACTGAGGACCAGCAAGACAATTCCTGCCTAGCAACTTCCTTGGAGGAGAGAGAGTGCAACGTTTCATTTTAGCATTTTGGCGCTCACGATCGAGACACTCTGCTTTGGCTGTTTACAGGGCTAGGAAAGAGCAGAGCCCGAGTCTTACTGTTTATCTGCAATGACTGCCAGGGCAAGTGAGGACCAGCAAGACAATTCCTGCCTAGCACCTTCCTTGGACGAGAGAGAGTGCAACGTTTCATTTTAGCATTTTGATGGTCACGAGCGAGACAAACTGCTTTGGCTGCTTGCAAGGCTAGGAAAGAGCAGAGCCCGAGTCTTGCTGTTTATCTGCAATGACTGGCAGGGCAAGTGAGGACCAGCAAGACAATTCCTGCCTAGCACCTTCCTTGGAGGAGAGAGAGTGCAACGTTTCATTTTAGCATTTTGGCGGTCACGAGCGACACAAACTGCTTTGGCTGTTTGCAAGGCTAGGAAAGAGCAGAGCCCGAGTCTTGCAGTTTATCTGCAATGACTGCCAGGGCAAGTGAGGACCAGCAAGACAATTCCTGCCTAGCACCTTCCTTGGACGAGAGAGAGTGTGCAACGTTTCATTTTGCTTTTTGGAGTGCGAGAGTAAGAAAAAGCAGAGTACCTGTTTGCAAGGCTAGGAAAGAGCAGAGCCCCAGTCTTGCTGTTTATCTGCAATGACTGCCAGGGCAAGTGAGGACCAGCAAGACAATTCCTGCCTAGCACCTTCCTTGGAGGAGAGTGAGTGCAAAGTTTCATTTTAGAATTTTGGCGCTCACGAGGGAGACAAACTGCTTTGGCTGTTTGCAAGGCTAGGAAAGAGCAGAGCCCCAGTCTTGCTGTTTATCTGCAATGACTGCCAGGGCAAGTGAGGACCAGCAAGACAATTCCTGCCTAGCACCTTCCTTGGAGGAGAGAGAGTGCAACGTTTCATTTTGCTATTTGGAGTGCGAGAGAGAGAAAAAGCAGAGTGCCTGTTTGCAAGGCTAGGAAAGAGCAGAGCCCGAGTCTTGCTGTTTATCTGCAATGTCTGCCAGGGCAAGTGAGGACCAGCAAGACAATTCCTGCCTAGCACCTTCCTTTGAGGAGAGAGAGTGCAACGTTTCATTTTAGCATTTTGGCGCTCATGAGGGAGACAAACTGCTTTGGCTGTTTGTAAGGCTAGGAAAGAGCAGAGCCCCAGTCTTGCTGTTTATCTGCAATGACTGCCAGGGCAAGTGAGGACCAGCAAGACAATTCCTGCCTAGCACCTTCCTTGGAGGAGAGTGAGTGCAACGTTTCATTTTAGAATTTTGGCGCTCACGAGGGAGACAAACTGCTTTGGCTGTTTGCAAGGCTCGGAAAGAGCAGAGCCCCAGTCTTGCTGTTTATCTGCAATGACTGCCAGGGCAAGTGAGGACCAGCAAGACAATTCCTGCCTAGCACCGTCCTTGGAGGAGAGAGAGTGCAACGTTTCATTTTAGCATTTTGGCGCTCACGAGCGAGACACATTGCTTTGGCTGTTTGCAAGGCTAGGAAAGAGCAGAGCCCGAGTCTTGCTGTTTATCTGCAATGACTGGCAGGGCAAGTGAGGACCAGCAAGACAATTCCTGCCTAGCACCTTCCTTGGAGGAGAGAGAGTGCAACGTTTCATTTTAGCATTTTGGCGGTCACGAGCGAGACAAACTGCTTTGGCTGTTTGCAAGGCTAGGAAAGAGCAGAGCCCGAGTCTTGCAGTTTATCTGCAATGACTGCCAGGGCAAGTGAGGACCAGCAAGACAATTCCTGCCTAGCACCTTCCTTGGACGAGAGAGAGTGTGCAACGTTTCATTTTGCTTTTTGGAGTGCGAGAGTAAGAAAAAGCAGAGTACCTGTTTGCAAGGCTAGGAAAGAGCAGAGCCCCAGTCTTGCTGTTTATCTGCAATGACTGCCAGGGCAAGTGAGGACCAGCAAGACAATTCCTGCCTAGCACCTTCCTTGGAGGAGAGTGAGTGCAAAGTTTCATTTTAGAATTTTGGCGCTCACGAGGGAGACAAACTGCTTTGGCTGTTTGCAAGGCTAGGAAAGAGCAGAGCCCCAGTCTTGCTGTTTATCTGCAATGACTGCCAGGGCAAGTGAGGACCAGCAAGACAATTCCTGCCTAGCACCTTCCTTGGAGGAGAGTGAGTGCAACGTTTCATTTTAGAATTTTGGCGCTCACGAGGGAGAGAAACTGCTTTGGCTGTTTGCAAGGCTCGGAAAGAGCAGAGCCCCAGTCTTGCTGTTTATCTGCAATGACTGCTAGGGCAAGTGAGGACCAGCAAGACAATTCCTGCCTAGCACCTTCCTTGGAGGAGAGAGAGTGCAACGTTTCATTTTAGCATTTTGGCGCTCACGAGCGAGACACTCTGCTTTGGTTGTTTACAGGGCTAGGAAAGAGCAGAGCCCGAGTCTTACTGTTTATCTGCAATGACTGCCAGGGCAAGTGAGGACCAGCAAGACAATTCCTGCCTAGCACCTTCCTTGGACGAGAGAGAGTGCAACGTTTCATTTTAGCATTTTGATGGTCACGAGCGAGACAAACTGCTTTGGCTGCTTGCAAGGCTAGGAAAGAGCAGAGCCCGAGTCTTGCTGTTTATCTGCAATGACTGGCAGGGCAAGTGAGGACCAGCAAGACAATTCCTGCCTAGCACCTTCCTTGGACGAGAGAGAGTGCAACGTTTCATTTTAGCATTTTGGCGGTCACGAGCGAGACAAACTGCTTTGGCTGTTTGCAAGGCTAGGAAAGAGCAGAGCCCGAGTCTTGCAGTTTATCTGCAATGACTGCCAGGGCAAGTGAGGACCAGCAAGACAATTCCTGCCTAGCACCTTTCTTGGACGAGAGAGAGTGTGCAACGTTTCATTTTGCTTTTTGGAGTGCGAGAGTAAGAAAAAGCAGAGTACCTGTTTGCAAGGCTAGGAAAGAGCAGAGCCCCAGTCTTGCTGTTTATCTGCAATGACTGCCAGGGCAAGTGAGGACCAGCAAGACAATTCCTGCCTAGCACCTTCCTTGGAGGAGAGAGAGTGCAACGTTTCATTTTAGCATTTTGGCGCTCATGAGGGAGACAAACTGCTTTGGCTGTTTGCAAGGCTAGGAAAGAGCAGAGCCCCAGTCTTGCTGTTTATCTGCCATGACTGCCAGGGCAAGTGAGGACCAGCAAGACAATTCCTGCCTAGCACCTTCCTTGGAGGAGAGTGAGTGCAACGTTTCATTTTAGAATTTTGGCGCTCATGAGGGAGACAAACTGCTTTGGCTGTTTGCAAGGCTCGGAAAGAGCAGAGCCCCAGTCTTGCTGTTTATCTGCAATGACTGCCAGGGCAAGTGAGGACCAGCAAGACAATTCCTGCCTAGCACCTTCCTTGGAGGAGAGAGAGTGCAACGTTTCATTTTAGCATTTTGGCGCTCATGAGGGAGACAAACTGCTTTGGCTGTTTGCAAGGCTAGGAAAGAGCAGAGCCCCAGTCTTGCTGTTTATCTGCAATGACTGCCAGGGCAAGTGAGGACCAGCAAGACAATTCCTGCCTAGCACCTTCCGTGGAGGAGAGAGAGTGCAACGTTTCATTTTAGCATTTTGGCGCTCACGAGGGAGACAAACTGCTTTGGCTGTTTGCAAGGCTAGGAAAGAGCAGAGCCCCAGTCTTGCTGTTTATCTGCAATGACTGCCAGGGCAAGTGAGGACCAGCAAGACAATTCCTGCCTAGCACCTTCCTTGGAGGAGAGAGAGTGCAACGTTTCATTTTAGCATTTTGGCGCTCACGAGGGAGACAAACTGCTTTGGCTGTTTGCAAGGCTAGGAAAGAGCAGAGACCCAGTCTTGCTGTTTATCTGCAATGACTGCTAGGGCAAGTGAGGACCAGCAAGACAATTCCTGCCTAGCACCTTCCTTGGAGGAGAGAGAGTGCAACGTTTCATTTTAGCATTTTGGCGCTCACGAGGGAGACAAACTGCTTTGGCTGTTTGCAAGGCTAGGAAAGAGCAGAGCCCCAGTCTTGCTGTTCATCTGCAATGACTGCCAGGGCAAGTGAGGACCAGCAAGACAATTCCTGCCTAGCACCTTCCTTGGAGGAGAGAGAGTGCAACGTTTCATTTTAGCATTTTGGCGCTCACGAGGGAGACAAACTGCTTTGGCTGTTTGCAAGGCTAGGAAAGAGCAGAGCCCCAGTCTTGCTGTTCATCTGCAATGACTGCCAGGGCAAGTGAGGACCAGCAAGACAATTCCTGCCTAGCACCTTCCTTGGAGGAGAGAGAGTGCAACGTTTCATTTTAGCATTTTGGCGCTCACGAGCGAGACACACTGCTTTGGCTGTTTGCAAGGCTAGGAAAGAGCAGAGCCCGAGTCTTGCAGTTTATCTGCAATGACTGCCAGGGCAAGTGAGGACCAGCAAGACAATTCCTGCCTAGCACCTTCCTTGGACGAGAGAGAGTGTGCAACGTTTCATTTTGCTTTTTGGAGTGCGAGAGTAAGAAAAAGCAGAGTACCTGTTTGCAAGGCTAGGAAAGAGCAGAGCCCCAGTCTTGCTGTTTATCTGCAATGACTGCCAGGGCAAGTGAGGACCAGCAAGACAATTCCTGCCTAGCACCTTCCTTGGAGGAGAGTGAGTGCAAAGTTTCATTTTAGAATTTTGGCGCTCACGAGGGAGACAAACTGCTTTGGCTGTTTGCAAGGCTAGGAAAGAGCAGAGCCCCAGTCTTGCTGTTTATCTGCAATGACTGCCAGGGCAAGTCAGGACCAGCAAGACAATTCCTGCCTAGCACCTTCCTTGGAGGAGAGAGAGTGCAACGTTTCATTTTGCTATTTGGAGTGCGAGAGAGAGAAAAAGCAGAGTGCCTGTTTGCAAGGCTAGGAAAGAGCAGAGCCCGAGTCTTGCTGTTTATCTGCAATGTCTGCCAGGGCAAGTGAGGACCAGCAAGACAATTCCTGCCTAGCACCTTCCTTGGAGGAGAGAGAGTGCAACGTTTCATTTTAGCATTTTGGCGCTCACGAGGGAGACACACTGCTTTGGCTGTTTGCAAGGCTAGGAAAGAGCAGAGCCCCAGTCTTGCAGTTTATCTGCAATGACTGCCAGGGCAAGTGAGGACCAGCAAGACAATTCCTGCCTAGCACCTTCCTTGGAGGAGAGAGAGTGCAACGTTTCATTTTAGCATTTTGGCGCTGACGAGGGAAACAAACTTCTTTGGCTGTTTGCAAGGCTAGGAAAGAGCAGAGCCCCAGTCTTGCTGTTTATCTGCAATGACTGCCAGGGCAAGTGAGGACCAGCAAGACAATTCCTGCCTAGCACCTTCCTTGGACGAGAGAGAGTGCAACGTTTCATTTTAGCATTTTGGCGGTCACGAGCGAGACAAACTGCTTTGGCTGTTTGCAAGGCTAGGAAAGAGCAGAGCCCGAGTCTTGCAGTTTATCTGCAATGACTGCCAGGGCAAGTGAGGACCAGCAAGACAATTCCTGCCTAGCACCTTTCTTGGACGAGAGAGAGTGTGCAACGTTTCATTTTGCTTTTTGGAGTGCGAGAGTAAGAAAAAGCAGAGTGCCTGTTTGCAAGGCTAGGAAAGAGCAGAGCCCCAGTCTTGCTGTTTATCTGCAATGACTGCCAGGGCAAGTGAGGACCAGCAAGACAATTCCTGCCTAGCACCTTCCTTGGAGGAGAGAGAGTGCAACGTTTCATTTTAGCATTTTGGCGCTCATGAGGGAGACAAACTGCTTTGGCTGTTTGCAAGGCTAGGAAAGAGCAGAGCCTGAGTCTTGCTGTTTATCTGCAATGACTGCCAGGGCAAGTGAGGACCAGCAAGACAATTCCTGCCTAGCACCTTCCTTGGAGGAGAGTGAGTGCAACGTTTCATTTTAGAATTTTGGCGCTCACGAGGGAGACAAACTGCTTTGGCTGTTTGCAAGGCTCGGAAAGAGCAGAGCCCCAGTCTTGCTGTTTATCTGCAATGACTGCCAGGGCAAGTGAGGACCAGCAAGACAATTCCTGCCTAGCACCTTCCTTGGAGGAGAGAGAGTGCAACGTTTCATTTTAGCATTTTGGCGGTCACGAGCGAGACAAACTGCTTTGGCTGTTTGCAAGGCTAGGAAAGAGCAGAGCCCCAGTCTTGCTGTTTATCTGCAATGACTGCCAGGGCAAGTGAGGACCAGCAAGACAATTCCTGCCTAGCACCTTCCGTGGAGGAGAGAGAGTGCAACGTTTCATTTTAGCATTTTGGCGCTCACGAGGGAGACAAACTGCTTTGGCTGTTTGCAAGGCTAGGAAAGAGCAGAGCCCCAGTCTTGCTGTTTATCTGCAATGACTGCCAGGGCAAGTGAGGACCAGCAAGACAATTCCTGCCTAGCACCTTCCGTGGAGGAGAGAGAGTGCAACGTTTCATTTTAGCATTTTGGCGCTCACGAGGGAGACAAACTGCTTTGGCTGTTTGCAAGGCTAGGAAAGAGCAGAGACCCAGTCTTGCTGTTTATCTGCAATGACTGCTAGGGCAAGTGAGGACCAGCAAGACAATTCCTGCCTAGCACCTTCCTTGGAGGAGAGAGAGTGCAACGTTTCATTTTAGCATTTTGGCGCTCACGAGGGAGACAAACTGCTTTGGCTGTTTGCAAGGCTAGGAAAGAGCAGAGCCCCAGTCTTGCTGTTCATCTGCAATGACTGCCAGGGCAAGTGAGGACCAGCAAGACAATTCCTGCCTAGCACCTTCCTTGGAGGAGAGAGAGTGCAACGTTTCATTTTAGCATTTTGGCGCTCACGAGGGAGACAAACTGCTTTGGCTGTTTGCAAGGCTAGGAAAGAGCAGAGCCCCAGTCTTGCTGTTCATCTGCAATGACTGCCAGGGCAAGTGAGGACCAGCAAGACAATTCCTGCCTAGCACCTTCCTTGGAGGAGAGAGAGTGCAACGTTTCATTTTAGCATTTTGGCGCTCACGAGCGAGACACACTGCTTTGGCTGTTTGCAAGGCTAGGAAAGAGCAGAGCCCGAGTCTTGCAGTTTATCTGCAATGACTGCCAGGGCAAGTGAGGACCAGCAAGACAATTCCTGCCTAGCACCTTCCTTGGACGAGAGAGAGTGTGCAACGTTTCATTTTGCTTTTTGGAGTGCGAGAGTAAGAAAAAGCAGAGTACCTGTTTGCAAGGCTAGGAAAGAGCAGAGCCCCAGTCTTGCTGTTTATCTGCAATGACTGCCAGGGCAAGTGAGGACCAGCAAGACAATTCCTGCCTAGCACCTTCCTTGGAGGAGAGTGAGTGCAAAGTTTCATTTTAGAATTTTGGCGCTCACGAGGGAGACAAACTGCTTTGGCTGTTTGCAAGGCTAGGAAAGAGCAGAGCCCCAGTCTTGCTGTTTATCTGCAATGACTGCCAGGGCAAGTCAGGACCAGCAAGACAATTCCTGCCTAGCACCTTCCTTGGAGGAGAGAGAGTGCAACGTTTCATTTTGCTATTTGGAGTGCGAGAGAGAGAAAAAGCAGAGTGCCTGTTTGCAAGGCTAGGAAAGAGCAGAGCCCGAGTCTTGCTGTTTATCTGCAATGTCTGCCAGGGCAAGTGAGGACCAGCAAGACAATTCCTGCCTAGCACCTTCCTTGGAGGAGAGAGAGTGCAACGTTTCATTTTAGCATTTTGGCGCTCACGAGGGAGACACACTGCTTTGGCTGTTTGCAAGGCTAGGAAAGAGCAGAGCCCCAGTCTTGCAGTTTATCTGCAATGACTGCCAGGGCAAGTGAGGACCAGCAAGACAATTCCTGCCTAGCACCTTCCTTGGAGGAGAGAGAGTGCAACGTTTCATTTTAGCATTTTGGCGCTGACGAGGGAAACAAACTTCTTTGGCTGTTTGCAAGGCTAGGAAAGAGCAGAGCCCCAGTCTTGCTGTTTATCTGCAATGACTGCCAGGGCAAGTGAGGACCAGCAAGACAATTCCTGCCTAGCACCTTCCTTGGACGAGAGAGAGTGCAACGTTTCATTTTAGCATTTTGGCGGTCACGAGCGAGACAAACTGCTTTGGCTGTTTGCAAGGCTAGGAAAGAGCAGAGCCCGAGTCTTGCAGTTTATCTGCAATGACTGCCAGGGCAAGTGAGGACCAGCAAGACAATTCCTGCCTAGCACCTTTCTTGGACGAGAGAGAGTGTGCAACGTTTCATTTTGCTTTTTGGAGTGCGAGAGTAAGAAAAAGCAGAGTGCCTGTTTGCAAGGCTAGGAAAGAGCAGAGCCCCAGTCTTGCTGTTTATCTGCAATGACTGCCAGGGCAAGTGAGGACCAGCAAGACAATTCCTGCCTAGCACCTTCCTTGGAGGAGAGAGAGTGCAACGTTTCATTTTAGCATTTTGGCGCTCATGAGGGAGACAAACTGCTTTGGCTTTTTGCAAGGCTAGGAAAGAGCAGAGCCCCAGTCTTGCTGTTTATCTGCAATGACTGCCAGGGCAAGTGAGGACCAGCAAGACAATTCCTGCCTAGCACCTTCCTTGGAGGAGAGTGAGTGCAACGTTTCATTTTAGAATTTTGGCGCTCACGAGGGAGACAAACTGCTTTGGCTGTTTGCAAGGCTCGGAAAGAGCAGAGCCCCAGTCTTGCTGTTTATCTGCAATGACTGCCAGGGCAAGTGAGGACCAGCAAGACAATTCCTGCCTAGCACCTTCCTTGGAGGAGAGAGAGTGCAACGTTTCATTTTAGCATTTTGGCGCTCATGAGGGAGACAAACTGCTTTGGCTGTTTGCAAGGCTAGGAAAGAGCAGAGCCCCAGTCTTGCTGTTTATCTGCAATGACTGCCAGGGCAAGTGAGGACCAGCAAGACAATTCCTGCCTAGCACCTTCCGTGGAGGAGAGAGAGTGCAACGTTTCATTTTAGCATTTTGGCGCTCACGAGGGAGACAAACTGCTTTGGCTGTTTGCAAGGCTAGGAAAGAGCAGAGCCCCAGTCTTGCTGTTTATCTGCAATGACTGCCAGGGCAAGTGAGGACCAGCAAGACAATTCCTGCCTAGCACCTTCCGTGGAGGAGAGAGAGTGCAACGTTTCATTTTAGCATTTTGGCGCTCACGAGGGAGACAAACTGCTTTGGCTGTTTGCAAGGCTAGGAAAGAGCAGAGACCCAGTCTTGCTGTTTATCTGCAATGACTGCTAGGGCAAGTGAGGACCAGCAATACAATTCCTGCCTAGCACCTTCCTTGGAGGAGAGAGAGTGCAACGTTTCATTTTAGCATTTTGGCGCTCACGAGGGAGACAAACTGCTTTGGCTGTTTGCAAGGCTAGGAAAGAGCAGAGCCCCAGTCTTGCTGTTCATCTGCAATGACTGCCAGGGAAAGTGAGGACCAGCAAGACAATTCCTGCCTAGCACCTTCCTTGGAGGAGAGAGAGTGCAACGTTTCATTTTAGCATTTTGGCGGTCACGAGCGAGACAAACTGCTTTGGCTGTTTGCAAGGCTAGGAAAGAGCAGAGCCCCAGTCTTGCTGTTTATCTGCAATGACTGCCAGGGCAAGTGAGGACCAGCAAGACAATTCCTGCCTAGCACCTTCCTTGGAGGAGAGAGAGTGCAACGTTTCATTTTAGCATTTTGGCGCTCACGAGGGAGACAAACTGCTTTGGCTGTTTGCAAGGCTAGGAAAGAGCAGAGCCCCAGTCTTGCTGTTCATCTGCAATGACTGCCAGGGCAAGTGAGGACCAGCAAGACAATTCCTGCCTAGCACCTTCCTTGGAGGAGAGAGAGTGCAACGTTTCATTTTAGCATTTTGGCGGTCACGAGCGAGACAAACTGCTTTGGCTGTTTGCAAGGCTAGGAAAGAGCAGAGCCCGAGTCTTGCAGTTTATCTGCAATGACTGCCAGGGCAAGTCAGGACCAGCAAGACAATTCCTGCCTAGCACCTTCCTTGGAGGAGAGAGAGTGCAACGTTTCATTTTGCTATTTGGAGTGCGAGAGAGAGAAAAAGCAGAGTGCCTGTTTGCAAGGCTAGGAAAGAGCAGAGGCCGAGTCTTGCAGTTTATCTGCAATGACTGCCAGGGCAAGTGAGGACCAGCAAGACAATTCCTGCCTAGCACCTTCCTTGGACGAGAGAGAGTGTGCAACGTTTCATTTTGCTTTTTGGAGTGCGAGAGTAAGAAAAAGCAGAGTACCTGTTTGCAAGGCTAGGAAAGAGCAGAGCCCCAGTCTTGCTGTTTATCTGCAATGACTGCCAGGGCAAGTCAGGACCAGCAAGACAATTCCTGCCTAGCACCTTCCTTGGAGGAGAGAGAGTGCAACGTTTCATTTTGCTATTTGGAGTGCGAGAGAGAGAAAAAGCAGAGTGCCTGTTTGCAAGGCTAGGAAAGAGCAGAGCCCGAGTCTTGCTGTTTATCTGCAATGTCTGCCAGGGCAAGTGAGGACCAGCAAGACACTTCCTGCCTAGCACCTTCCTTGGAGGAGAGAGAGTGCAACGTTTCATTTTAGCATTTTGGCGCTCATGAGGGAGACAAACTGCTTTGGCTGTTTGCAAGGCTAGGAAAGAGCAGAGCCCCAGTCTTGCTGTTTATCTGCAATGACTGCCAGGGCAAGTGAGGACCAGCAAGACAATTCCTGCCTAGCACCTTCCTTGGAGGAGAGTGAGTGCAACGTTTCATTTTAGAATTTTGTCGCTCACGAGGGAGACAAACTGCTTTGGCTGTTTGCAAGGCTAGGAAAGAGCAGAGCCCCAGTCTTGCTGTTTATCTGCAATGACTGCCAGGGCAAGTGAGGACCAGCAAGACAATTCCTGCCTAGCACCTTCCTTGGAGGAGAGAGATTGCAACGTTTCATTTTAGCATTTTGGCGCTCACGAGCGAGACACACTTCTTTGGCTGTTTGCAAGGCTAGGAAAGAGCAGAGCCCCAGTCTTGCAGTTTATCTGCAATGACTGCCAGGGCAAGTGAGGACCAGCAAGACAATTCCTGCCTAGTACCTTCCTTGGAGGAGAGAGAGTGCAACGTTTCATTTTAGCATTTTGGCGCTGACGAGGGAAACAAACTTCTTTGGCTGTTTGCAGGGCTAGGAAAGAGCAGAGCCCGAGTCTTGCTGTTTATCTGCAATGACTGCCAGGGCAAGTGAGGACCAGCAAGACAATTCCTGCCTAGCACCTTCCTTGGAGGAGAGAGAGTGCAACTTTTCATTTTAGCATTTTGGCGCTCACGAGGGAGACAAACTGCTTTGGCTGTTTGCAAGGCTAGGAAAGAGCAGAGCCCCAGTCTTGCTGTTTATCTGCAATGACTGCCAGGGCAAGTGAGGACCAGCAAGACAATTCCTGCCTAGCACCTTCCTTGGAGGAGAGAGAGTGCAACGTTTCATTTTAGCATTTTGGCGCTCACGAGGGAGACAAACTGCTTTGGCTGTTTGCAAGGCTAGGAAAGAGCAGAGCCCGAGTCTTGCTGTTTATCTGCAATGACTGCCAGGGCAACTGAGGACCAGCAAGACAATTCCTGCCTAGCAACTTCCTTGGAGGAGAGAGAGTGCAACGTTTCATTTTAGCATTTTGGCGCTCACGAGCGAGACACACTGCTTTGGCTGTTTACAAGGCTAGGAAAGAGCAGAGCCCGAGTCTTACTGTTTATCTGCAATGACTGCCAGGGCAAGTGAGGACCAGCAAGACAATTCCTGCCTAGCACCTTCCTTGGACGAGAGAGAGTGCAACGTTTCATTTTAGCATTTTGATGGTCACGAGGGAGACAAACTGCTTTGGCTGTTTGCAAGGCTAGGAAAGAGCAGAGCCCCAGTCTTGCTGTTTATCTGCAATGACTGCCAGGGCAAGTGAGGACCAGCAAGACAATTCCTGCCTAGCACCTTCCTTGGAGGAGAGAGAGTGCAACGTTTCATTTTAGCATTTTGGCGCTCACGAGGGAGACAAACTGCTTTGGCTGTTTGCAAGGCTAGGAAAGAGCAGAGCCCGAGTCTTGCTGTTTATCTGCAATGACTGCCAGGGCAACTGAGGACCAGCAAGACAATTCCTGCCTAGCAACTTCCTTGGAGGAGAGAGAGTGCAACGTTTCATTTTAGCATTTTGGCGCTCACGAGCGAGACACACTGCTTTGGCTGTTTACAAGGCTAGGAAAGAGCAGAGCCCGAGTCTTACTGTTTATCTGCAATGACTGCCAGGGCAAGTGAGGACCAGCAAGACAATTCCTGCCTAGCACCTTCCTTGGACGAGAGAGAGTGCAACGTTTCATTTTAGCATTTTGATGGTCACGAGGGAGACAAACTGCTTTGGCTGTTTGCAAGGCTAGGAAAGAGCAGAGCCCCAGTCTTGCTGTTCATCTGCAATGACTGCCAGGGCAAGTGAGGACCAGCAAGACAATTCCTGCCTAGCACCTTCCTTGGACGAGAGAGAGTGTGCAACGTTTCATTTTGCTTTTTGGAGTGCGAGAGTAAGAAAAAGCAGAGTACCTGTTTGCAAGGCTAGGAAAGAGCAGAGCCCCAGTCTTGCTGTTTATCTGCAATGACTGCCAGGGCAAGTGAGGACCAGCAAGACAATTCCTGCCTAGCACCTTCCTTGGAGGAGAGTGAGTGCAAAGTTTCATTTTAGAATTTTGGCGCTCACGAGGGAGACAAACTGCTTTGGCTGTTTGCAAGGCTAGGAAAGAGCAGAGCCCCAGTCTTGCTGTTTATCTGCAATGACTGCCAGGGCAAGTCAGGACCAGCAAGACAATTCCTGCCTAGCACCTTCCGTGGAGGAGAGAGAGTGCAACGTTTCATTTTGCTATTTGGAGTGCGAGAGAGAGAAAAAGCAGAGTGCCTGTTTGCAAGGCTAGGAAAGAGCAGAGCCCGAGTCTTGCTGTTTATCTGCAATGTCTGCCAGGGCAAGTGAGGACCAGCAAGACAATTCCTGCCTAGCACCTTCCTTGGAGGAGAGAGAGTGCAACGTTTCATTTTAGCATTTTGGCGCTCATGAGGGAGACAAACTGCTTTGGCTGTTTGCAAGGCTAGGAAAGAGCAGAGCCCCAGTCTTGCTGTTTATCTGCAATGACTGCCAGGGCAAGTGAGGACCAGCAAGACAATTCCTGCCTAGCACCTTCCGTGGAGGAGAGAGAGTGCAACGTTTCATTTTAGCATTTTGGCGCTCACGAGGGAGACAAACTGCTTTGGCTGTTTGCAAGGCTAGGAAAGAGCAGAGCCCCAGTCTTGCTGTTTATCTGCAATGACTGCCAGGGCAAGTGAGGACCAGCAAGACAATTCCTGCCTAGCACCTTCCGTGGAGGAGAGAGAGTGCAACGTTTCATTTTAGCATTTTGGCGCTCACGAGGGAGACAAACTGCTATGGCTGTTTGCAAGGCTAGGAAAGAGCAGAGCCTGAGTCTTGCTGTTTATCTGCAATGACTGCCAGGGCAAGTGAGGACCAGCAAGACAATTCCTGCCTAGCACCTTCCTTGGAGGAGAGAGAGTGCAACGTTTCATTTTAGCATTTTGGCGGTCACGAGCGAGACAAACTGCTTTGGCTGTTTGCAAGGCTAGGAAAGAGCAGAGCCCCAGTCTTGCTGTTTATCTGCAATGACTGCCAGGGCAAGTGAGGACCAGCAAGACAATTCCTGCCTAGCACCTTCCTTGGAGGAGAGAGAGTGCAACGTTTCATTTTAGCATTTTGGCGCTCACGAGCGAGACAAACTGCTTTGGCTGTTTGCAAGGCTAGGAAAGAGCAGAGCCCCAGTCTTGCTGTTCATCTGCAATGACTGCCAGGGCAAGTGAGGACCAGCAAGACAATTCCTGCCTAGCACCTTCCTTGGAGGAGAGAGAGTGCAACGTTTCATTTTAGCATTTTGGCGCTCACGAGCGAGACACACTGCTTTGGCTGTTTGCAAGGCTAGGAAAGAGCAGAGCCCCAGTCTTGCTGTTCATCTGCAATGACTGCCAGGGCAAGTGAGGACCAGCAAGACAATTCCTGCCTAGCACCTTCGTTGGAGGAGAGAGAGTGCAACGTTTCATTTTAGCATTTTGGCGCTCACGAGGGAGACAAACTGCTTTGGCTGTTTGCAAGGCTAGGAAAGAGCAGAGCCCCAGTCTTGCTGTTCATCTGCAATGACTGCCAGGGCAAGTGAGGACCAGCAAGACAATTCCTGCCTAGCACCTTCCTTGGAGGAGAGAGAGTGCAACGTTTCATTTTAGCATTTTGGCGCTCACGAGGGAGACAAACTGCTTTGGCTGTTTGCAAGGCTAGGAAAGAGCAGAGCCCCAGTCTTGCTGTTCATCTGCAATGACTGCCAGGGCAAGTGAGGACCAGCAAGACAATTCCTGCCTAGCACCTTCCTTGGAGGAGAGAGAGTGCAACGTTTCATTTTAGCATTTTGGCGCTCACGAGCGAGACAAACTGCTTTGGCTGTTTGCAAGGCTAGGAAAGAGCAGAGCCCCAGTCTTGCTGTTTATCTGCAATGACTGCCAGGGCAAGTGAGGACCAGCAAGACAATTCCTGCCTAGCACCTTCCTTGGAGGAGAGAGAGTGCAACGTTTCATTTTAGCATTTTGGCGCTCACGAGGGAGACAAACTGCTTTGGCTGTTTGCAAGGCTAGGAAAGAGCAGAGACCCAGTCTTGCTGTTCATCTGCAATGACTGCCAGGGCAAGTGAGGACCAGCAAGACAATTCCTGCCTAGCACCTTCCTTGGAGGAGAGAGAGTGCAACGTTTCATTTTAGCATTTTGGCGCTCACGAGCGAGACACAATGCTTTGGCTGTTTGCAAGGCTAGGAAAGAGCAGAGCCCGAGTCTTGCTGTTTATCTGCAATGACTGCCAGGGCAAGTGAGGACCAGCAAGACAATTCCTGCCTAGCACCTTCCTTGGAGGAGAGAGAGTGCAACGTTTCATTTTAGCATTTTGGCGCTCACGAGGGACACAAACTGCTTTGGCTGTTTGCAAGGCTAGGAAAGAGCAGAGCCCCAGTCTTGCTGTTCATCTGCAATGACTGCCAGGGCAAGTGAGGACCAGAAATACAGTTCCTGGCTAGCACCTTCCTTGGAGGAGAGAGAGTGCAACGTTTCATTTTAGCATTTTGGCGCTCACGAGGGAGACAAACTGCTTTGGCTGTTTGCAAGGCTAGGAAAGAGCAGAGCCCCAGTCTTGCTGTTCATCTGCAATGACTGCCAGGGCAAGTGAGGACCAGCAAGACAATTCCTGCCTAGCAACTTCCTTGGAGGAGAGAGAGTGCAACGTTTCATTTTAGCATTTTGGCGGTCACGAGCGAGACAAACTGCTTTGGCTGTTTGCAAGGCTAGGAAAGAGCAGAGACCCAGTCTTGCTGTTTATCTGCAATGACTGCCAGGGCAAGTGAGGACCAGCAAGACAATTCCTGCCTAGCACCTTCCTTGGAGGAGAGAGAGTGCAACGTTTCATTTTAGCATTTTGGCGGTCACGAGCGAGACAAACTGCTTTGGCTGTTTGCAAGGCTAGGAAAGAGCAGAGACCCAGTCTTGCTGTTTATCTGCAATGACTGCCAGGGCAAGTGAGGACCAGCAAGACAATTCCTGCCTAGCACCTTCCTTGGAGGAGAGAGAGTGCAACGTTTCATTTTAGCATTTTGGCGCTCATGAGGGAGACAAACTTGCTTTGGCTGTTTGCAAGGCTAGGAAAGAGCAGAGGCCGAGTCTTGCAGTTTATCTGCAATGACTGCCAGGGCAAGTGAGGACCAGCAAGACAATTCCTGCCTAGCACCTTCCTTGGACGAGAGAGAGTGTGCAACGTTTCATTTTGCTTTTTGGAGTGCGAGAGTAAGAAAAAGCAGAGTACCTGTTTGCAAGGCTAGGAAAGAGCAGAGCCCCAGTCTTGCTGTTTATCTGCAATGACTGCCAGGGCAAGTGAGGACCAGCAAGACAATTCCTGCCTAGCACCTTCCTTGGAGGAGAGTGAGTGCAAAGTTTCATTTTAGAATTTTGGCGCTCACGAGGGAGACAAACTGCTTTGGCTGTTTGCAAGGCTAGGAAAGAGCAGAGCCCCAGTCTTGCTGTTTATCTGCAATGACTGCCAGGGCAAGTCAGGACCAGCAAGACAATTCCTGCCTAGCACCTTCCGTGGAGGAGAGAGAGTGCAACGTTTCATTTTGCTATTTGGAGTGCGAGAGAGAGAAAAAGCAGAGTGCCTGTTTGCAAGGCTAGGAAAGAGCAGAGCCCGAGTCTTGCTGTTTATCTGCAATGTCTGCCAGGGCAAGTGAGGACCAGCAAGACAATTCCTGCCTAGCGCCTTCCTTGGAGGAGAGAGAGTGCAACGTTTCATTTTAGCATTTTGGCGCTCATGATGGAGACAAACTGCTTTGGCTGTTTGCAAGGCTAAGAAAGAGCAGAGCCCCAGTCTTGCTGTTTATCTGCAATGACTGCCAGGGCAAGTGAGGACCAGCAAGACAATTCCTGCCTAGCACCTTCCGTGGAGGAGAGAGAGTGCAACGTTTCATTTTAGCATTTTGGCGCTCACGAGGGAGACAAACTGCTTTGGCTGTTTGCAAGGCTAGGAAAGAGCAGAGCCCCAGTCTTGCTGTTTATCTGCAATGACTGCCAGGGCAAGTGAGGACCAGCAAGACAATTCCTGCCTAGCACCTTCCGTGGAGGAGAGAGAGTGCAACGTTTCATTTTAGCATTTTGGCGCTCACGAGGGAGACAAACTGCTTTGGCTGTTTGCAAGGCTAGGAAAGAGCAGAGACCCAGTCTTGCTGTTTATCTGCAATGACTGCTAGGGCAAGTGAGGACCAGCAATACAATTCCTGCCTAGCACCTTCCTTGGAGGAGAGAGAGTGCAACGTTTCATTTTAGCATTTTGGCGCTCACGAGGGAGACAAACTGCTTTGGCTGTTTGCAAGGCTAGGAAAGAGCAGAGCCCCAGTCTTGCTGTTCATCTGCAATGACTGCCAGGGCAAGTGAGGACCAGCAAGACAATTCCTGCCTAGCACCTTCCTTGGAGGAGAGAGAGTGCAACGTTTCATTTTAGCATTTTGGCGGTCACGAGCGAGACAAACTGCTTTGGCTGTTTGCAAGGCTAGGAAAGAGCAGAGCCCCAGTCTTGCTGTTTATCTGCAATGACTGCCAGGGCAAGTGAGGACCAGCAAGACAATTCCTGGCTAGCACCTTCCTTGGAGGAGAGAGAGTGCAACGTTTCATTTTAGCATTTTGGCGCTCACGAGGGAGACAAACTGCTTTGGCTGTTTGCAAGGCTAGGAAAGAGCAGAGCCCCAGTCTTGCTGTTCATCTGCAATGACTGCCAGGGCAAGTGAGGACCAGCAAGACAATTCCTGCCTAGCACCTTCCTTGGAGGAGAGAGAGTGCAACGTTTCATTTTAGCATTTTGGCGGTCACGAGCGAGACAAACTGCTTTGGCTGTTTGCAAGGCTAGGAAAGAGCAGAGACCCAGTCTTGCTGTTTATCTGCAATGACTGCCAGGGCAAGTGAGGACCAGCAAGACAATTCCTGCCTAGCACCTTCCTTGGAGGAGAGAGAGTGCAACGTTTCATTTTAGCATTTTGGCGCTCACGAGGGACACAAACTGCTTTGGCTGTTTGCAAGGCTAGGAAAGAGCAGAGCCCCAGTCTTGCTGTTCATCTGCAATGACTGCCAGGGCAAGTGAGGACCAGAAATACAGTTCCTGGCTAGCACCTTCCTTGGAGGAGAGAGAGTGCAACGTTTCATTTTAGCATTTTGGCGCTCACGAGGGAGACAAACTGCTTTGGCTGTTTGCAAGGCTAGGAAAGAGCAGAGCCCCAGTCTTGCTGTTCATCTGCAATGACTGCCAGGGCAAGTGAGGACCAGCAAGACAATTCCTGCCTAGCAACTTCCTTGGAGGAGAGAGAGTGCAACGTTTCATTTTAGCATTTTGGCGGTCACGAGCGAGACAAACTGCTTTGGCTGTTTGCAAGGCTAGGAAAGAGCAGAGACCCAGTCTTGCTGTTTATCTGCAATGACTGCCAGGGCAAGTGAGGACCAGCAAGACAATTCCTGCCTAGCACCTTCCTTGGAGGAGAGAGAGTGCAACGTTTCATTTTAGCATTTTGGCGCTCATGAGGGAGACAAACTTGCTTTGGCTGTTTGCAAGGCTAGGAAAGAGCAGAGGCCGAGTCTTGCAGTTTATCTGCAATGACTGCCAGGGCAAGTGAGGACCAGCAAGACAATTCCTGCCTAGCACCTTCCTTGGACGAGAGAGAGTGTGCAACGTTTCATTTTGCTTTTTGGAGTGCGAGAGTAAGAAAAAGCAGAGTACCTGTTTGCAAGGCTAGGAAAGAGCAGAGCCCCAGTCTTGCTGTTTATCTGCAATGACTGCCAGGGCAAGTGAGGACCAGCAAGACAATTCCTGCCTAGCACCTTCCTTGGAGGAGAGTGAGTGCAAAGTTTCATTTTAGAATTTTGGCGCTCACGAGGGAGACAAACTGCTTTGGCTGTTTGCAAGGCTAGGAAAGAGCAGAGCCCCAGTCTTGCTGTTTATCTGCAATGACTGCCAGGGCAAGTCAGGACCAGCAAGACAATTCCTGCCTAGCACCTTCCGTGGAGGAGAGAGAGTGCAACGTTTCATTTTGCTATTTGGAGTGCGAGAGAGAGAAAAAGCAGAGTGCCTGTTTGCAAGGCTAGGAAAGAGCAGAGCCCGAGTCTTGCTGTTTATCTGCAATGTCTGCCAGGGCAAGTGAGGACCAGCAAGACAATTCCTGCCTAGCGCCTTCCTTGGAGGAGAGAGAGTGCAACGTTTCATTTTAGCATTTTGGCGCTCATGATGGAGACAAACTGCTTTGGCTGTTTGCAAGGCTAGGAAAGAGCAGAGCCCCAGTCTTGCTGTTTATCTGCAATGACTGCCAGGGCAAGTGAGGACCAGCAAGACAATTCCTGCCTAGCACCTTCGTGGAGGAGAGAGAGTGCAACGTTTCATTTTAGCATTTTGGCGCTCACGAGGGAGACAAACTGCTTTGGCTGTTTGCAAGGCTAGGAAAGAGCAGAGCCCCAGTCTTGCTGTTTATCTGCAATGACTGCCAGGGCAAGTGAGGACCAGCAAGACAATTCCTGCCTAGCACCTTCCGTGGAGGAGAGAGAGTGCAACGTTTCATTTTAGCATTTTGGCGCTCACGAGGGAGACAAACTGCTTTGGCTGTTTGCAAGGCTAGGAAAGAGCAGAGACCCAGTCTTGCTGTTTATCTGCAATGACTGCTAGGGCAAGTGAGGACCAGCAATACAATTCCTGCCTAGCACCTTCCTTGGAGGAGAGAGAGTGCAACGTTTCATTTTAGCATTTTGGCGCTCACGAGGGAGACAAACTGCTTTGGCTGTTTGCAAGGCTAGGAAAGAGCAGAGCCCCAGTCTTGCTGTTCATCTGCAATGACTGCCAGGGCAAGTGAGGACCAGCAAGACAATTCCTGCCTAGCACCTTCCTTGGAGGAGAGAGAGTGCAACGTTTCATTTTAGCATTTTGGCGGTCACGAGCGAGACAAACTGCTTTGGCTGTTTGCAAGGCTAGGAAAGAGCAGAGCCCCAGTCTTGCTGTTTATCTGCAATGACTGCCAGGGCAAGTGAGGACCAGCAAGACAATTCCTGGCTAGCACCTTCCTTGGAGGAGAGAGAGTGCAACGTTTCATTTTAGCATTTTGGCGCTCACGAGGGAGACAAACTGCTTTGGCTGTTTGCAAGGCTAGGAAAGAGCAGAGCCCCAGTCTTGCTGTTCATCTGCAATGACTGCCAGGGCAAGTGAGGACCAGCAAGACAATTCCTGCCTAGCACCTTCCTTGGAGGAGAGAGAGTGCAACGTTTCATTTTAGCATTTTGGCGGTCACGAGCGAGACAAACTGCTTTGGCTGTTTGCAAGGCTAGGAAAGAGCAGAGACCCAGTCTTGCTGTTTATCTGCAATGACTGCCAGGGCAAGTGAGGACCAGCAAGACAATTCCTGCCTAGCACCTTCCTTGGAGGAGAGAGAGTGCAACGTTTCATTTTAGCATTTTGGCGCTCATGAGGGAGACAAACTTGCTTTGGCTGTTTGCAAGGCTAGGAAAGAGCAGAGGCCGAGTCTTGCAGTTTATCTGCAATGACTGCCAGGGCAAGTGAGGACCAGCAAGACAATTCCTGCCTAGCACCTTCCTTGGACGAGAGAGAGTGTGCAACGTTTCATTTTGCTTTTTGGAGTGCGAGAGTAAGAAAAAGCAGAGTACCTGTTTGCAAGGCTAGGAAAGAGCAGAGCCCCAGTCTTGCTGTTTATCTGCAATGACTGCCAGGGCAAGTGAGGACCAGCAAGACAATTCCTGCCTAGCACCTTCCTTGGAGGAGAGTGAGTGCAAAGTTTCATTTTAGAATTTTGGCGCTCACGAGGGAGACAAACTGCTTTGGCTGTTTGCAAGGCTAGGAAAGAGCAGAGCCCCAGTCTTGCTGTTTATCTGCAATGACTGCCAGGGCAAGTCAGGACCAGCAAGACAATTCCTGCCTAGCACCTTCCGTGGAGGAGAGAGAGTGCAACGTTTCATTTTGCTATTTGGAGTGCGAGAGAGAGAAAAAGCAGAGTGCCTGTTTGCAAGGCTAGGAAAGAGCAGAGCCCGAGTCTTGCTGTTTATCTGCAATGTCTGCCAGGGCAAGTGAGGACCAGCAAGACAATTCCTGCCTAGCACCTTCCTTGGAGGAGAGAGAGTGCAACGTTTCATTTTAGCATTTTGGCGCTCATGAGGGAGACAAACTGCTTTGGCTGTTTGCAAGGCTAGGAAAGAGCAGAGCCCCAGTCTTGCTGTTTATCTGCAATGACTGCCAGGGCAAGTGAGGACCAGCAAGACAATTCCTGCCTAGCACCTTCCGTGGAGGAGAGAGAGTGCAACGTTTCATTTTAGCATTTTGGCGCTCACGAGGGAGACAAACTGCTTTGGCTGTTTGCAAGGCTAGGAAAGAGCAGAGACCCAGTCTTGCTGTTTATCTGCAATGACTGCTAGGGCAAGTGAGGACCAGCAATACAATTCCTGCCTAGCACCTTCCTTGGAGGAGAGAGAGTGCAACGTTTCATTTTAGCATTTTGGCGCTCACGAGGGAGACAAACTGCTTTGGCTGTTTGCAAGGCTAGGAAAGAGCAGAGCCCCAGTCTTGCTGTTCATCTGCAATGACTGCCAGGGCAAGTGAGGACCAGCAAGACAATTCCTGCCTAGCACCTTCCTTGGAGGAGAGAGAGTGCAACGTTTCATTTTAGCATTTTGGCGGTCACGAGCGAGACAAACTGCTTTGGCTGTTTGCAAGGCTAGGAAAGAGCAGAGCCCCAGTCTTGCTGTTTATCTGCAATGACTGCCAGGGCAAGTGAGGACCAGCAAGACAATTCCTGCCTAGCACCTTCCTTGGAGGAGAGAGAGTGCAACGTTTCATTTTAGCATTTTGGCGCTCACGAGGGAGACAAACTGCTTTGGCTGTTTGCAAGGCTAGGAAAGAGCAGAGCCCCAGTCTTGCTGTTCATCTGCAATGACTGCCAGGGCAAGTGAGGACCAGCAAGACAATTCCTGCCTAGCACCTTCCTTGGAGGAGAGAGAGTGCAACGTTTCATTTTAGCATTTTGGCGCTCACGAGCGAGACACAATGCTTTGGCTGTTTGCAAGGCTAGGAAAGAGCAGAGCCCGAGTCTTGCTGTTTATCTGCAATGACTGCCAGGGCAAGTGAGGACCAGCAAGACAATTCCTGCCTAGCACCTTCCTTGGAGGAGAGAGAGTGCAACGTTTCATTTTAGCATTTTGGCGCTCACGAGGGACACAAACTGCTTTGGCTGTTTGCAAGGCTAGGAAAGAGCAGAGCCCCAGTCTTGCTGTTTATCTGCAATGACTGCCAGGGCAAGTGAGGACCAGAAATACAGTTCCTGGCTAGCACCTTCCTTGGAGGAGAGAGAGTGCAACGTTTCATTTTAGCATTTTGGCGCTCACGAGGGAGACAAACTGCTTTGGCTGTTTGCAAGGCTAGGAAAGAGCAGAGCCCGAGTCCTGCTGTTTATCTGCAATGACTGCCAGGGCAAGTGAGGACCAGCAAGACAATTCCTGCCTAGCAACTTCCTTGGAGGAGAGAGAGTGCAACGTTTCATTTTAGCATTTTGGCGGTCACGAGCGAGACAAACTGCTTTGGCTGTTTGCAAGGCTAGGAAAGAGCAGAGACCCAGTCTTGCTGTTTATCTGCAATGACTGCCAGGGCAAGTGAGGACCAGCAAGACAATTCCTGCCTAGCACCTTCCTTGGAGGAGAGAGAGTGCAACGTTTCATTTTAGCATTTTGGCGCTCATGAGGGAGACAAACTTGCTTTGGCTGTTTGCAAGGCTAGGAAAGAGCAGAGGCCGAGTCTTGCAGTTTATCTGCAATGACTGCCAGGGCAAGTCAGGACCAGCAAGACAATTCCTGCCTAGCACCTTCCGTGGAGGAGAGAGAGTGCAACGTTTCATTTTAGAATTTTGGCGCTCACGAGGGAGACAAACTGCTTTGGCTGTTTGCAAGGCTAGGAAAGAGCAGAGCCCCAGTCTTGCTGTTTATCTGCAATGACTGCCAGGGCAAGTCAGGACCAGCAAGACAATTCCTGCCTAGCACCTTCCGTGGAGGAGAGAGAGTGCAACGTTTCATTTTGCTATTTGGAGTGCGAGAGAGAGAAAAAGCAGAGTGCCTGTTTGCAAGGCTAGGAAAGAGCAGAGCCCGAGTCTTGCTGTTTATCTGCAATGTCTGCCAGGGCAAGTGAGGACCAGCAAGACAATTCCTGCCTAGCACCTTCCTTGGAGGAGAGAGAGTGCAACGTTTCATTTTAGCATTTTGGCGCTAATGAGGGAGACAAACTGCTTTGGCTGTTTGCAAGGCTAGGAAAGAGCAGAGCCCCAGTCTTGCTGTTTATCTGCAATGACTGCCAGGGCAAGTGAGGACCAGCAAGACAATTCCTGCCTAGCACCTTCCGTGGAGGAGAGAGAGTGCAACGTTTCATTTTAGCATTTTGGCGCTCACGAGGGAGACAAACTGCTTTGGCTGTTTGCAAGGCTAGGAAAGAGCAGAGCCCCAGTCTTGCTGTTTATCTGCAATGACTGCCAGGGCAAGTGAGGACCAGCAAGACAATTCCTGCCTAGCACCTTCCGTGGAGGAGAGAGAGTGCAACGTTTCATTTTAGCATTTTGGCGCTCACGAGGGAGACAAACTGCTTTGGCTGTTTGCAAGGCTAGGAAAGAGCAGAGACCCAGTCTTGCTGTTTATCTGCAATGACTGCTAGGGCAAGTGAGGACCAGCAATACAATTCCTGCCTAGCACCTTCCTTGGAGGAGAGAGAGTGCAACGTTTCATTTTAGCATTTTGGCGCTCACGAGGGAGACAAACTGCTTTGGCTGTTTGCAAGGCTAGGAAAGAGCAGAGCCCCAGTCTTGCTGTTCATCTGCAATGACTGCCAGGGCAAGTGAGGACCAGCAAGACAATTCCTGCCTAGCACCTTCCTTGGAGGAGAGAGAGTGCAACGTTTCATTTTAGCATTTTGGCGGTCACGAGCGAGACAAACTGCTTTGGCTGTTTGCAAGGCTAGGAAAGAGCAGAGCCCCAGTCTTGCTGTTTATCTGCAATGACTGCCAGGGCAAGTGAGGACCAGCAAGACAATTCCTGCCTAGCACCTTCCTTGGAGGAGAGAGAGTGCAACGTTTCATTTTAGCATTTTGGCGCTCACGAGGGAGACAAACTGCTTTGGCTGTTTGCAAGGCTAGGAAAGAGCAGAGCCCCAGTCTTGCTGTTCATCTGCAATGACTGCCAGGGCAAGTGAGGACCAGCAAGACAATTCCTGCCTAGCACCTTCCTTGGAGGAGAGAGAGTGCAACGTTTCATTTTAGCATTTTGGCGCTCACGAGCGAGACACACTGCTTTGGCTGTTTGCAAGGCTAGGAAAGAGCAGAGCCCCAGTCTTGCTGTTCATCTGCAATGACTGCCAGGGCAAGTGAGGACCAGCAAGACAATTCCTGCCTAGCACCTTCCTTGGAGGAGAGAGAGTGCAACGTTTCATTTTAGAATTTTGGCGCTCACGAGGGAGACAAACTGCTTTGGCTGTTTGCAAGGCTAGGAAAGAGCAGAGCCCCAGTCTTGCTGTTCATCTGCAATGACTGCCAGGGCAAGTGAGGACCAGCAAGACAATTCCTGCCTAGCACCTTCCTTGGAGGAGAGAGAGTGCAACGTTTCATTTTAGCATTTTGGCGCTCACGAGGGAGACAAACTGCTTTGGCTGTTTGCAAGGCTAGGAAAGAGCAGAGCCCCAGTCTTGCTGTTCATCTGCAATGACTGCCAGGGCAAGTGAGGACCAGCAAGACAATTCCTGCCTAGCACCTTCCTTGGAGGAGAGAGAGTGCAACGTTTCATTTTAGCATTTTGGCGCTCACGAGCGAGACAAACTGCTTTGGCTGTTTGCAAGGCTAGGAAAGAGCAGAGCCCCAGTCTTGCTGTTTATCTGCAATGACTGCCAGGGCAAGTGAGGACCAGCAAGACAATTCCTGCCTAGCAACTTCCTTGGAGGAGAGAGAGTGCAACGTTTCATTTTAGCATTTTGGCGCTCACGAGGGAGACAAACTGCTTTGGCTGTTTGCAAGGCTAGGAAAGAGCAGAGCCCCAGTCTTGCTGTTCATCTGCAATGACTGCCAGGGCAAGTGAGGACCAGCAAGACAATTCCTGCCTAGCACCTTCCTTGGAGGAGAGAGAGTGCAACGTTTCATTTTAGCATTTTGGCGCTCACGAGCGAGACACAATGCTTTGGCTGTTTGCAAGGCTAGGAAAGAGCAGAGCCCGAGTCTTGCTGTTTATCTGCAATGACTGCCAGGGCAAGTGAGGACCAGCAAGACAATTCCTGCCTAGCACCTTCCTTGGAGGAGAGAGAGTGCAACGTTTCATTTTAGCATTTTGGCGCTCACGAGGGACACAAACTGCTTTGGCTGTTTGCAAGGCTAGGAAAGAGCAGAGCCCCAGTCTTGCTGTTTATCTGCAATGACTGCCAGGGCAAGTGAGGACCAGAAATACAGTTCCTGGCTAGCACCTTCCTTGGAGGAGAGAGAGTGCAACGTTTCATTTTAGCATTTTGGCGCTCACGAGGGAGACAAACTGCTTTGGCTGTTTGCAAGGCTAGGAAAGAGCAGAGCCCCAGTCTTGCTGTTCATCTGCAATGACTGCCAGGGCAAGTGAGGACCAGCAAGACAATTCCTGCCTAGCAACTTCCTTGGAGGAGAGAGAGTGCAACGTTTCATTTTAGCATTTTGGCGGTCACGAGCGAGACAAACTGCTTTGGCTGTTTGCAAGGCTAGAAAAGAGCAGAGACCCAGTCTTGCTGTTTATCTGCAATGACTGCCAGGGCAAGTGAGGACCAGCAAGACAATTCCTGCCTAGCACCTTCCTTGGAGGAGAGTGAGTGCAAAGTTTCATTTTAGAATTTTGGCGCTCACGAGGGAGACAAACTGCTTTGGCTGTTTGCAAGGCTAGGAAAGAGCAGAGCCCCAGTCTTGCTGTTTATCTGCAATGACTGCCAGGGCAAGTGAGGACCAGCAAGACAATTCCTGCCTAGCACCTTCCTTGGAGGAGAGAGAGTGCAACGTTTCATTTTAGCATTTTGGCGCTCACGAGCGAGACACAATGCTTTGGCTGTTTGCAAGGCTAGGAAAGAGCAGAGCCCGAGTCTTGCTGTTTATCTGCAATGACTGCCAGGGCAAGTGAGGACCAGCAAGACAATTCCTGCCTAGCACCTTCCTTGGAGGAGAGAGAGTGCAACGTTTCATTTTAGCATTTTGGCGCTCACGAGGGACACAAACTGCTTTGGCTGTTTGCAAGGCTAGGAAAGAGCAGAGCCCCAGTCTTGCTGTTTATCTGCAATGACTGCCAGGGCAAGTGAGGACCAGAAATACAGTTCCTGGCTAGCACCTTCCTTGGAGGAGAGAGAGTGCAACGTTTCATTTTAGCATTTTGGCGCTCACGAGGGAGACAAACTGCTTTGGCTGTTTGCAAGGCTAGGAAAGAGCAGAGCCCCAGTCTTGCTGTTCATCTGCAATGACTGCCAGGGCAAGTGAGGACCAGCAAGACAATTCCTGCCTAGCAACTTCCTTGGAGGAGAGAGAGTGCAACGTTTCATTTTAGCATTTTGGCGGTCACGAGCGAGACAAACTGCTTTGGCTGTTTGCAAGGCTAGGAAAGAGCAGAGACCCAGTCTTGCTGTTTATCTGCAATGACTGCCAGGGCAAGTGAGGACCAGCAAGACAATTCCTGCCTAGCACCTTCCTTGGAGGAGAGAGAGTGCAACGTTTCATTTTAGCATTTTGGCGCTCATGAGGGAGACAAACTTGCTTTGGCTGTTTGCAAGGCTAGGAAAGAGCAGAGCCCGAGTCTTGCTGTTTATCTGCAATGACTGCCAGGGCAAGTGAGGACCAGCAAGACAATTCCTGCCTAGCACCTTCCGTGGAGGAGAGAGAGTGCAACGTTTCATTTTAGCATTTTTGCGCTCACGAGCGAGACACACTGCTTTGGCTGTTTGCAAGGCTAGGAAAGAGCAGAGCCTGAGTCTTGCTGTTTATCTGCAATGACTGCCAGGGCAAGTGAGGACCAGAAATACAGTTCCTGCCTAGCACCTTCCTTGGAGGAGAGAGAGTGCAACGTTTCATTTTAGCATTTTGGCGCTCACGAGGGAGACAAACTGCTTTGGCTGTTTGCAAGGCTAGGAAAGAGCAGAGCCCCAGTCTTCCTGTTCATCTGCAATGACTGCCAGGGCAAGTGAGGACCACCAAGACAATTCCTGCCTAGCACCTTCCTTGGAGGAGAGAGAGTGCAACTTTTCATTTTAGCATTTTGGCGGTCACGAGCGAGACAAACTGCTTTGGCTGTTTGCAAGGCTAGGAAAGAGCAGAGCCCGAGTCTTGCTGTTTATCTGCAATGACTGCCAGGGCAAGTGAGGACCAGCAAGACAATTCCTGCCTAGCACCTTCCTTGGAGGAGAGAGAGTGCAACGTTTCATTTTAGCATTTTGGCGCTCACGAGGGAGACAAAATGCTTTGGTGTTTGCAAGGCTAGGAAAGAGCAGAGACCCAGTCTTGCTGTTTATCTGCAATGACTGCCAGGGCAAGTGAGGACCAGCAAGACAATTCCTGCCTAGCACCTTCCTTGGAGGAGAGAGAGTGCAACGTTTCATTTTAGAATTTTGGCGCTGACGAGGGAGACAAACTGCTTTGGCTGTTTGCAAGGCTAGGAAAGAGCAGAGCCCGAGTCCTGCTGTTTATCTGCAATGACTGCCAGGGCAAGTGAGGACCAGCAAGACAATTCCTGCCTAGCACCTTCCTTGGAGGAGAGAGAGTGCAACGTTTCATTTTAGCATTTTGGCGCTCACGAGCGAGACACACTGCTTTGGCTGTTTGCAAGGCTAGGAAAGAGCAAAGCCCCAGTCTTGCTGTTCAAATGCAATGACTGCCAGGGCAAGTGAGGACCAGCAAGACAATTCCTGCCTAGCACCTTCCTTGGAGGAGAGAGAGTGCAACGTTTCATTTTAGCATTTTGGCGCTCACGAGGGAGACAAACTGCTTTGGCTGTTTGCAAGGCTAGGAAAGAGCAGAGCCCCAGTCTTGCTGTTTATCTGCAATGACTGCCAGGGCAAGTGAGGACCAGCAAGACAATTCCTGCCTAGCACCTTCCGTGGAGGAGAGAGAGTGCAACGTTTCATTTTAGCATTTTGGCGCTCACGAGGGAGACAAACTGCTTTGGCTGTTTGCAAGGCTAGGAAAGAGCAGAGACCCAGTCTTGCTGTTTATCTGCAATGACTGCTAGGGCAAGTGAGGACCAGCAATACAATTCCTGCCTAGCACCTTCCTTGGAGGAGAGAGAGTGCAACGTTTCATTTTAGCATTTTGGCGCTCACGAGGGAGACAAACTGCTTTGGCTGTTTGCAAGGCTAGGAAAGAGCAGAGCCCCAGTCTTGCTGTTCATCTGCAATGACTGCCAGGGCAAGTGAGGACCAGCAAGACAATTCCTGCCTAGCACCTTCCTTGGAGGAGAGAGAGTGCAACGTTTCATTTTAGCATTTTGGCGGTCACGAGCGAGACAAACTGCTTTGGCTGTTTGCAAGGCTAGGAAAGAGCAGAGCCCCAGTCTTGCTGTTTATCTGCAATGACTGCCAGGGCAAGTGAGGACCAGCAAGACAATTCCTGCCTAGCACCTTCCTTGGAGGAGAGAGAGTGCAACGTTTCATTTTAGCATTTTGGCGCTCACGAGGGAGACAAACTGCTTTGGCTGTTTGCAAGGCTAGGAAAGAGCAGAGCCCCAGTCTTGCTGTTCATCTGCAATGACTGCCAGGGCAAGTGAGGACCAGCAAGACAATTCCTGCCTAGCACCTTCCTTGGAGGAGAGAGAGTGCAACGTTTCATTTTAGCATTTTGGCGCTCACGAGCGAGACACAATGCTTTGGCTGTTTGCAAGGCTAGGAAAGAGCAGAGCCCGAGTCTTGCTGTTTATCTGCAATGACTGCCAGGGCAAGTGAGGACCAGCAAGACAATTCCTGCCTAGCACCTTCCTTGGAGGAGAGAGAGTGCAACGTTTCATTTTAGCATTTTGGCGCTCACGAGGGACACAAACTGCTTTGGCTGTTTGCAAGGCTAGGAAAGAGCAGAGCCCCAGTCTTGCTGTTTATCTGCAATGACTGCCAGGGCAAGTGAGGACCAGAAATACAGTTCCTGGCTAGCACCTTCCTTGGAGGAGAGAGAGTGCAACGTTTCATTTTAGCATTTTGGCGCTCACGAGGGAGACAAACTGCTTTGGCTGTTTGCAAGGCTAGGAAAGAGCAGAGCCCGAGTCCTGCTGTTTATCTGCAATGACTGCCAGGGCAAGTGAGGACCAGCAAGACAATTCCTGCCTAGCAACTTCCTTGGAGGAGAGAGAGTGCAACGTTTCATTTTAGCATTTTGGCGGTCACGAGCGAGACAAACTGCTTTGGCTGTTTGCAAGGCTAGGAAAGAGCAGAGACCCAGTCTTGCTGTTTATCTGCAATGACTGCCAGGGCAAGTGAGGACCAGCAAGACAATTCCTGCCTAGCACCTTCCTTGGAGGAGAGAGAGTGCAACGTTTCATTTTAGCATTTTGGCGCTCATGAGGGAGACAAACTTGCTTTGGCTGTTTGCAAGGCTAGGAAAGAGCAGAGGCCGAGTCTTGCAGTTTATCTGCAATGACTGCCAGGGCAAGTCAGGACCAGCAAGACAATTCCTGCCTAGCACCTTCCTTGGAGGAGAGAGAGTGCAACGTTTCATTTTAGAATTTTGGCGCTCACGAGGGAGACAAACTGCTTTGGCTGTTTGCAAGGCTAGGAAAGAGCAGAGCCCCAGTCTTGCTGTTTATCTGCAATGACTGCCAGGGCAAGTCAGGACCAGCAAGACAATTCCTGCCTAGCACCTTCCGTGGAGGAGAGAGAGTGCAACGTTTCATTTTGCTATTTGGAGTGCGAGAGAGAGAAAAAGCAGAGTGCCTGTTTGCAAGGCTAGGAAAGAGCAGAGCCCGAGTCTTGCTGTTTATCTGCAATGTCTGCCAGGGCAAGTGAGGACCAGCAAGACAATTCCTGCCTAGCACCTTCCTTGGAGGAGAGAGAGTGCAACGTTTCATTTTAGCATTTTGGCGCTAATGAGGGAGACAAACTGCTTTGGCTGTTTGCAAGGCTAGGAAAGAGCAGAGCCCCAGTCTTGCTGTTTATCTGCAATGACTGCCAGGGCAAGTGAGGACCAGCAAGACAATTCCTGCCTAGCACCTTCCGTGGAGGAGAGAGAGTGCAACGTTTCATTTTAGCATTTTGGCGCTCACGAGGGAGACAAACTGCTTTGGCTGTTTGCAAGGCTAGGAAAGAGCAGAGCCCCAGTCTTGCTGTTTATCTGCAATGACTGCCAGGGCAAGTGAGGACCAGCAAGACAATTCCTGCCTAGCACCTTCCGTGGAGGAGAGAGAGTGCAACGTTTCATTTTAGCATTTTGGCGCTCACGAGGGAGACAAACTGCTTTGGCTGTTTGCAAGGCTAGGAAAGAGCAGAGACCCAGTCTTGCTGTTTATCTGCAATGACTGCTAGGGCAAGTGAGGACCAGCAATACAATTCCTGCCTAGCACCTTCCTTGGAGGAGAGAGAGTGCAACGTTTCATTTTAGCATTTTGGCGCTCACGAGGGAGACAAACTGCTTTGGCTGTTTGCAAGGCTAGGAAAGAGCAGAGCCCCAGTCTTGCTGTTCATCTGCAATGACTGCCAGGGCAAGTGAGGACCAGCAAGACAATTCCTGCCTAGCACCTTCCTTGGAGGAGAGAGAGTGCAACGTTTCATTTTAGCATTTTGGCGGTCACGAGCGAGACAAACTGCTTTGGCTGTTTGCAAGGCTAGGAAAGAGCAGAGCCCCAGTCTTGCTGTTTATCTGCAATGACTGCCAGGGCAAGTGAGGACCAGCAAGACAATTCCTGCCTAGCACCTTCCTTGGAGGAGAGAGAGTGCAACGTTTCATTTTAGCATTTTGGCGCTCACGAGGGAGACAAACTGCTTTGGCTGTTTGCAAGGCTAGGAAAGAGCAGAGCCCCAGTCTTGCTGTTCATCTGCAATGACTGCCAGGGCAAGTGAGGACCAGCAAGACAATTCCTGCCTAGCACCTTCCTTGGAGGAGAGAGAGTGCAACGTTTCATTTTAGCATTTTGGCGCTCACGAGCGAGACACACTGCTTTGGCTGTTTGCAAGGCTAGGAAAGAGCAGAGCCCCAGTCTTGCTGTTCATCTGCAATGACTGCCAGGGCAAGTGAGGACCAGCAAGACAATTCCTGCCTAGCACCTTCCTTGGAGGAGAGAGAGTGCAACGTTTCATTTTAGAATTTTGGCGCTCACGAGGGAGACAAACTGCTTTGGCTGTTTGCAAGGCTAGGAAAGAGCAGAGCCCCAGTCTTGCTGTTCATCTGCAATGACTGCCAGGGCAAGTGAGGACCAGCAAGACAATTCCTGCCTAGCACCTTCCTTGGAGGAGAGAGAGTGCAACGTTTCATTTTAGCATTTTGGCGCTCACGAGGGAGACAAACTGCTTTGGCTGTTTGCAAGGCTAGGAAAGAGCAGAGCCCCAGTCTTGCTGTTCATCTGCAATGACTGCCAGGGCAAGTGAGGACCAGCAAGACAATTCCTGCCTAGCACCTTCCTTGGAGGAGAGAGAGTGCAACGTTTCATTTTAGCATTTTGGCGCTCACGAGCGAGACAAACTGCTTTGGCTGTTTGCAAGGCTAGGAAAGAGCAGAGCCCCAGTCTTGCTGTTTATCTGCAATGACTGCCAGGGCAAGTGAGGACCAGCAAGACAATTCCTGCCTAGCAACTTCCTTGGAGGAGAGAGAGTGCAACGTTTCATTTTAGCATTTTGGCGCTCACGAGGGAGACAAACTGCTTTGGCTGTTTGCAAGGCTAGGAAAGAGCAGAGCCCCAGTCTTGCTGTTCATCTGCAATGACTGCCAGGGCAAGTGAGGACCAGCAAGACAATTCCTGCCTAGCACCTTCCTTGGAGGAGAGAGAGTGCAACGTTTCATTTTAGCATTTTGGCGCTCACGAGCGAGACACAATGCTTTGGCTGTTTGCAAGGCTAGGAAAGAGCAGAGCCCGAGTCTTGCTGTTTATCTGCAATGACTGCCAGGGCAAGTGAGGACCAGCAAGACAATTCCTGCCTAGCACCTTCCTTGGAGGAGAGAGAGTGCAACGTTTCATTTTAGCATTTTGGCGCTCACGAGGGACACAAACTGCTTTGGCTGTTTGCAAGGCTAGGAAAGAGCAGAGCCCCAGTCTTGCTGTTTATCTGCAATGACTGCCAGGGCAAGTGAGGACCAGAAATACAGTTCCTGGCTAGCACCTTCCTTGGAGGAGAGAGAGTGCAACGTTTCATTTTAGCATTTTGGCGCTCACGAGGGAGACAAACTGCTTTGGCTGTTTGCAAGGCTAGGAAAGAGCAGAGCCCCAGTCTTGCTGTTCATCTGCAATGACTGCCAGGGCAAGTGAGGACCAGCAAGACAATTCCTGCCTAGCAACTTCCTTGGAGGAGAGAGAGTGCAACGTTTCATTTTAGCATTTTGGCGGTCACGAGCGAGACAAACTGCTTTGGCTGTTTGCAAGGCTAGAAAAGAGCAGAGACCCAGTCTTGCTGTTTATCTGCAATGACTGCCAGGGCAAGTGAGGACCAGCAAGACAATTCCTGCCTAGCACCTTCCTTGGAGGAGAGTGAGTGCAAAGTTTCATTTTAGAATTTTGGCGCTCACGAGGGAGACAAACTGCTTTGGCTGTTTGCAAGGCTAGGAAAGAGCAGAGCCCCAGTCTTGCTGTTTATCTGCAATGACTGCCAGGGCAAGTGAGGACCAGCAAGACAATTCCTGCCTAGCACCTTCCTTGGAGGAGAGAGAGTGCAACGTTTCATTTTAGCATTTTGGCGCTCACGAGCGAGACACAATGCTTTGGCTGTTTGCAAGGCTAGGAAAGAGCAGAGCCCGAGTCTTGCTGTTTATCTGCAATGACTGCCAGGGCAAGTGAGGACCAGCAAGACAATTCCTGCCTAGCACCTTCCTTGGAGGAGAGAGAGTGCAACGTTTCATTTTAGCATTTTGGCGCTCACGAGGGACACAAACTGCTTTGGCTGTTTGCAAGGCTAGGAAAGAGCAGAGCCCCAGTCTTGCTGTTTATCTGCAATGACTGCCAGGGCAAGTGAGGACCAGAAATACAGTTCCTGGCTAGCACCTTCCTTGGAGGAGAGAGAGTGCAACGTTTCATTTTAGCATTTTGGCGCTCACGAGGGAGACAAACTGCTTTGGCTGTTTGCAAGGCTAGGAAAGAGCAGAGCCCCAGTCTTGCTGTTCATCTGCAATGACTGCCAGGGCAAGTGAGGACCAGCAAGACAATTCCTGCCTAGCAACTTCCTTGGAGGAGAGAGAGTGCAACGTTTCATTTTAGCATTTTGGCGGTCACGAGCGAGACAAACTGCTTTGGCTGTTTGCAAGGCTAGGAAAGAGCAGAGACCCAGTCTTGCTGTTTATCTGCAATGACTGCCAGGGCAAGTGAGGACCAGCAAGACAATTCCTGCCTAGCACCTTCCTTGGAGGAGAGAGAGTGCAACGTTTCATTTTAGCATTTTGGCGCTCATGAGGGAGACAAACTTGCTTTGGCTGTTTGCAAGGCTAGGAAAGAGCAGAGCCCGAGTCTTGCTGTTTATCTGCAATGACTGCCAGGGCAAGTGAGGACCAGCAAGACAATTCCTGCCTAGCACCTTCCGTGGAGGAGAGAGAGTGCAACGTTTCATTTTAGCATTTTTGCGCTCACGAGCGAGACACACTGCTTTGGCTGTTTGCAAGGCTAGGAAAGAGCAGAGCCTGAGTCTTGCTGTTTATCTGCAATGACTGCCAGGGCAAGTGAGGACCAGAAATACAGTTCCTGCCTAGCACCTTCCTTGGAGGAGAGAGAGTGCAACGTTTCATTTTAGCATTTTGGTGCTCACGAGGGAGACAAACTGCTTTGGCTGTTTGCAAGGCTAGGAAAGAGCAGAGCCCCAGTCTTCCTGTTCATCTGCAATGACTGCCAGGGCAAGTGAGGACCACCAAGACAATTCCTGCCTAGCACCTTCCTTGGAGGAGAGAGAGTGCAACTTTTCATTTTAGCATTTTGGCGGTCACGAGCGAGACAAACTGCTTTGGCTGTTTGCAAGGCTAGGAAAGAGCAGAGCCCGAGTCTTGCTGTTTATCTGCAATGACTGCCAGGGCAAGTGAGGACCAGCAAGACAATTCCTGCCTAGCACCTTCCTTGGAGGAGAGAGAGTGCAACGTTTCATTTTAGCATTTTGGCGCTCACGAGGGAGACAAAATGCTTTGGTGTTTGCAAGGCTAGGAAAGAGCAGAGACCCAGTCTTGCTGTTTATCTGCAATGACTGCCAGGGCAAGTGAGGACCAGCAAGACAATTCCTGCCTAGCACCTTCCTTGGAGGAGAGAGAGTGCAACGTTTCATTTTAGAATTTTGGCGCTGACGAGGGAGACAAACTGCTTTGGCTGTTTGCAAGGCTAGGAAAGAGCAGAGCCCGAGTCCTGCTGTTTATCTGCAATGACTGCCAGGGCAAGTGAGGACCAGCAAGACAATTCCTGCCTAGCACCTTCCTTGGAGGAGAGAGAGTGCAACGTTTCATTTTAGCATTTTGGCGCTCACGAGCGAGACACACTGCTTTGGCTGTTTGCAAGGCTAGGAAAGAGCAAAGCCCCAGTCTTGCTGTTCAAATGCAATGACTGCCAGGGCAAGTGAGGACCAGCAAGACAATTCCTGCCTAGCACCTTCCTTGGAGGAGAGAGAGTGCAACGTTTCATTTTAGCATTTTGGCGCTCACGAGGGAGACAAACTGCTTTGGCTGTTTGCAAGGCTAGGAAAGAGCAGAGCCCCAGTCTTGCTGTTTATCTGCAATGACTGCCAGGGCAAGTGAGGACCAGCAAGACAATTCCTGTCTAGCACCTTCCTTGGAGGAGAGAGAGTGCAACGTTTCGTTTTAGAATTTTGGCGCTCACGACGGAGACAAACTGCTTTGGCTGTTTGCAAGGCTAGGAAAGAGCAGAGCCCCAGTCTTGCTGTTTATCTGCAATGACTGCCAGGGCAAGTGAGGACCAGCAAGACAATTCCTGCCTAGCACCTTCCGTGGAGGAGAGAGAGTGCAACGTTTCATTTTAGCATTTTGGCGCTCACGAGGGAGACAAACTGCTTTGGCTGTTTGCAAGGCTAGGAAAGAGCAGAGCCCCAGTCTTGCTGTTTATCTGCAATGACTGCCAGGGGAAGTCAGGACCAGCAAGACAATTCCTGCCTAGCACCTTCCTTGGAGGGGAGAGAGTGCAACGTTTCATTTTGCTTTTTGGAGTGCGAGAGTGAGAAAAAGCAGAGGGCCTGTTTGCAAGGCTAGGAAAGAGCAAAGCCCGAGTCTTGCTGTTTATCTGCAATGACTGCCAGGGCAAGTGAGGACCAGCAAGACAATTCCTGCCTAGCACCTTCCTTGGAGGAGAGAGAGTGCAACGTTTCATTTTAGCATTTTGGCGCTCATGAGGGAGACAAACTGCTTTGGCTGTTTGCAAGGCTAGGAAAGAGCAGAGACCCAGTCTTGCTGTTTATCTGCAATGACTGCCAGGGCAAGTGAGGACCAGCAAGACAATTCCTGCCTAGCACCTTCCTTGGAGGAGAGAGAGTGCAACGTTTCATTTTAGAATTTTGGCGCTGACGAGGGAGACAAACTGCTTTGGCTGTTTGCAAGGCTAGGAAAGAGCAGAGCCCGAGTCCTGCTGTTTATCTGCAATGACTGCCAGGGCAAGTGAGGACCAGCAAGACAATTCCTGCCTAGCACCTTCCTTGGAGGAGAGAGAGTGCAACGTTTCATTTTAGCATTTTGGCGCTCACGAGCGAGACACACTGCTTTGGCTGTTTGCAAGGCTAGGAAAGAGCAAAGCCCCAGTCTTGCTGTTCAAATGCAATGACTGCCAGGGCAAGTGAGGACCAGCAAGACAATTCCTGCCTAGCACCTTCCTTGGAGGAGAGAGAGTGCAACGTTTCATTTTAGCATTTTGGCGCTCACGAGGGAGACAAACTGCTTTGGCTGTTTGCAAGGCTAGGAAAGAGCAGAGCCCCAGTCTTGCTGTTTATCTGCAATGACTGCCAGGGCAAGTGAGGACCAGCAAGACAATTCCTGTCTAGCACCTTCCTTGGAGGAGAGAGAGTGCAACGTTTCGTTTTAGAATTTTGGCGCTCACGACGGAGACAAACTGCTTTGGCTGTTTGCAAGGCTAGGAAAGAGCAGAGCCCCAGTCTTGCTGTTTATCTGCAATGACTGCCAGGGCAAGTGAGGACCAGCAAGACAATTCCTGCCTAGCACCTTCCGTGGAGGAGAGAGAGTGCAACGTTTCATTTTAGCATTTTGGCGCTCACGAGGGAGACAAACTGCTTTGGCTGTTTGCAAGGCTAGGAAAGAGCAGAGACCCAGTCTTGCTGTTTATCTGCAATGACTGCCAGGGCAAGTCAGGACCAGCAAGACAATTCCTGCCTAGCACCTTCCTTGGAGGGGAGAGAGTGCAACGTTTCATTTTGCTTTTTGGAGTGCGAGAGTGAGAAAAAGCAGAGGGCCTGTTTGCAAGGCTAGGAAAGAGCAAAGCCCGAGTCTTGCTGTTTATCTGCAATGACTGCCAGGGCAAGTGAGGACCAGCAAGACAATTCCTGCCTAGCACCTTCCTTGGAGGAGAGAGAGTGCAACGTTTCATTTTAGCATTTTGGCGCTCACGAGCGAGACACACTGCTTTGGCTGTTTGCAAGGCTAGGAAAGAGCAGAGCCTGAGTCTTGCTGTTTATCTGCAATGACTGCCAGGGCAAGTGAGGACCAGAAATACAGTTCCTGCCTAGCACCTTCCTTGGAGGAGAGAGAGTGCAACGTTTCATTTTAGCATTTTGGCGCTCACGAGGGAGACAAACTGCTTTGGCTGTTTGCAAGGCTAGGAAAGAGCAGAGCCCCAGTCTTGCTGTTCATCTGCAATGACTGCCAGGGCAAGTGAGGACCAGCAAGACAATTCCTGCCTAGCACCTTCCTTGGAGGAGAGAGAGTGCAACGTTTCATTTTAGCATTTTGGCGGTCACGAGCGAGACAAACTGCTTTGGCTGTTTGCAAGGCTAGGAAAGAGCTGAGCCCCAGTCTTGCTGTTTATCTGCAATGACTGCCAGGGCAAGTGAGGACCAGCAAGACAATTCCTGCCTAGCACCTTCCTTGGAGGAGAGAGAGTGCAACGTTTCATTTTAGCATTTTGGCGCTCACGAGGGAGACAAACTTCTTTGGCTGTTTGCAAGGCTAGGAAAGAGCAGAGCCCCAGTCTTGCTGTTTATCTGCAATGACTGCCAGGGCAAGTGAGGACCAGCAAGACAATTCCTGCCTAGCACCTTCCTTGGAGGAGAGAGAGTGCAACGTTTCATTTTAGCATTTTGGCGCTCACGAGGGAGACAAACTGCTTTGGCTGTTTGCAAGGCTAGGAAAGAGCAGAGCCCCAGTCTTGCTGTTTATCTGCAATGACTGCCAGGGCAAGTGAGGACCAGCAAGACAATTCCTGTCTAGCACCTTCCTTGGAGGAGAGAGAGTGCAACGTTTCGTTTTAGAATTTTGGCGCTCACGACGGAGACAAACTGCTTTGGCTGTTTGCAAGGCTAGGAAAGAGCAGAGCCCCAGTCTTGCTGTTTATCTGCAATGACTGCCAGGGCAAGTGAGGACCAGCAAGACAATTCCTGCCTAGCACCTTCCGTGGAGGAGAGAGAGTGCAACGTTTCATTTTAGCATTTTGGCGCTCACGAGGGAGACAAACTGCTTTGGCTGTTTGCAAGGCTAGGAAAGAGCAGAGACCCAGTCTTGCTGTTTATCTGCAATGACTGCCAGGGCAAGTCAGGACCAGCAAGACAATTCCTGCCTAGCACCTTCCTTGGAGGGGAGAGAGTGCAACGTTTCATTTTGCTTTTTGGAGTGCGAGAGTGAGAAAAAGCAGAGGGCCTGTTTGCAAGGCTAGGAAAGAGCAAAGCCCGAGTCTTGCTGTTTATCTGTAATGACTGCCAGGGCAAGTGAGGACCAGCAAGACAATTCCTGCCTAGCACCTTCCTTGGAGGAGAGAGAGTGCAACGTTTCATTTTAGCATTTTGGCGCTCACGAGCGAGACACACTGCTTTGGCTGTTTGCAAGGCTAGGAAAGAGCAGAGCCTGAGTCTTGCTGTTTATCTGCAATGACTGCCAGGGCAAGTGAGGACCAGAAATACAGTTCCTGCCTAGCACCTTCCTTGGAGGAGAGAGAGTGCAACGTTTCATTTTAGCATTTTGGCGCTCACGAGGGAGACAAACTGCTTTGGCTGTTTGCAAGGCTAGGAAAGAGCAGAGCCCCAGTCTTGCTGTTCATCTGCAATGACTGCCAGGGCAAGTGAGGACCAGCAAGACAATTCCTGCCTAGCACCTTCCTTGGAGGAGAGAGAGTGCAACGTTTCATTTTAGCATTTTGGCGGTCACGAGCGAGACAAACTGCTTTGGCTGTTTGCAAGGCTAGGAAAGAGCTGAGCCCCAGTCTTGCTGTTTATCTGCAATGACTGCCAGGGCAAGTGAGGACCAGCAAGACAATTCCTGCCTAGCACCTTCCTTGGAGGAGAGAGAGTGCAACGTTTCATTTTAGCATTTTGGCGCTCACGAGGGAGACAAACTTCTTTGGCTGTTTGCAAGGCTAGGAAAGAGCAGAGCCCCAGTCTTGCTGTTTATCTGCAATGACTGCCAGGGCAAGTGAGGACCAGCAAGACAATTCCTGCCTAGCACCTTCCTTGGAGGAGAGAGAGTGCAACGTTTCATTTTAGCATTTTGGCGCTGACGAGGGAGACAAACTGCTTTGGCTGTTTGCAAGGCTAGGAAAGAGCAGAGCCCCAGTCCTGCTGTTTATCTGCAATGACTGCCAGGGCAAGTGAGGACCAGCAAGACAATTCCTGCCTAGCACCTTCCTTGGAGGAGAGAGAGTGCAACGTTTCATTTTAGCATTTTGGCGCTCACGAGCGAGACACACTGCTTTGGCTGTTTGCAAGGCTAGGAAAGAGCAGAGCCTGAGTCTTGCTGTTTATCTGCAATGACTGCCAGGGCAAGTGAGGACCAGAAATACAGTTCCTGCCTAGCACCTTCCTTGGAGGAGAGAGAGTGCAACGTTTCATTTTAGCATTTTGGCGCTCACGAGGGAGACAAACTGCTTTGGCTGTTTGCAAGGCTAGGAAAGAGCAGAGCCCCAGTCTTGCTGTTCATCTGCAATGACTGCCAGGGCAAGTGAGGACCAGCAAGACAATTCCTGCATAGCACCTTCCTTGGAGGAGAGAGAGTGCAACGGTTCATTTTAGCATTTTGGCGGTCACGAGCGAGACAAACTGCTTTGGCTGTTTGCAAGGCTAGGAAAGAGCAGAGCCCCAGTCTTGCTGTTTATCTGCAATGACTGCCAGGGCAAGTGAGGACCAGCAAGACAATTCCTGCCTAGCACCTTCCTTGGAGGAGAGAGAGTGCAACGTTTCATTTTAGCATTTTGGCGCTCACGAGGGAGACAAACTGCTTTGGCTGTTTGCAAGGCTAGGAAAGAGCAGAGCCCCAGTCTTGCTGTTCAACTGCAATGACTGCCAGGGCAAGTGAGGACCAGCAAGACAATTCCTGCCTAGCACCTTCCTTGGACGAGAGAGAGTGCAACGTTTCATTTTGCTTTTTGGAGTGCGAGAGTGAGAAAAAGCAGAGTGCCTGTTTGCAAGGCTAGGAAAGAGCAAAGCCCGAGTCTTGCTGTTTATCTGCAATGACTGCCAGGGCAAGTGAGGACCAGCAAGACAATTCCTGCCTAGCACCTTCCTTGGAGGAGAGAGAGTGCAACGTTTCATTTTAGCATTTTGGCGCTCACGAGGGAGACAAACTGCTTTGGCTGTTTGCAAGGCTAGGAAAGAGCAGAGCCCCAGTCTTGCTGTTCATCTGCAATGACTGCCGCGGCAAGTGAGGACCAGCAAGACAATTCCTGCCTAGCACCTTCCTTGGAGGAGAGAGAGTGCAACGTTTCATTTTAGCATTTTGGCGCTCACGAGGGAGACAAACTGCTTTGGCTGTTTGCAAGGCTAGGAAAGAGCAGAGCCCCAGTCTTGCTGTTTATCTGAAATGACTGCCAGGGCAAGTCAGGACCAGCAAGACAATTCCTGCCTAGCACCTTCCTTGGAGGAGAGAGAGTGCAACGTTTCATTTTGCTATTTGGAGTGCGAGAGAGAGAAAAAGCAGAGTGCCTGTTTGCAAGGCTAGGAAAGAGCAGAGCCCGAGTCTTGCTGTTTATCTGCAATGACTGCCAGGGCAAGTGAGGACCAGCAAGACAATTCCTGCCTAGCACCTTCCTTGGAGGAGAGAGAGTGCAACTTTTCATTTTAGCATTTTGGCGCTCACGAGGGAGACAAACTGCTTTGGCTGTTTGCAAGGCTAGGAAAGAGCAGAGCCCCAGTCTTGCTGTTTATCTGCAATGACTGCCAGGGCAAGTGAGGACCAGCAAGACAATTCCTGCCTAGCACCTTCCGTGGAGGAGAGAGAGTGCAACGTTTCATTTTAGCATTTTTGCGCTCACGAGCGAGACACACTGCTTTGGCTGTTTGCAAGGCTAGGAAAGAGCAGAGCCTGAGTCTTGCTGTTTATCTGCAATGACTGCCAGGGCAAGTGAGGACCAGAAATACAGTTCCTGCCTAGAACCTTCCTTGGAGGAGAGAGAGTGCAACGTTTCATTTTAGCATTTTGGCGGTCACGAGCGAGACAAACTGCTTTGGCTGTTTGCAAGGCTAGGAAAGAGCAGAGCCCCAGTCTTGCTGTTCATCTGCAATGACTGCCAGGGCAAGTGAGGACCACCAAGACAATTCCTGCCTAGCACCTTCCTTGGAGGAGAGAGAGTGCAACGTTTCATTTTAGCATTTTGGCGGTCACGAGCGAGACAAACTGCTTTGGCTGTTTGCAATGCTAGGAAAGAGCAGAGCCCGAGTCTTGCTGTTTATCTGCAATGACTGCCAGGGCAAGTGAGGACCAGCAAGACAATTCCTGCCTAGCACCTTCCTTGGAGGAGAGAGAGTGCAACGTTTCATTTTAGCATTTTGATGGTCACGAGGGAGACACACTGCTTTGGCTGTTTGCAAGGCTAGGAAAGAGCAAAGCCCCAGTCTTGCTGTTCAACTGCAATGACTGCCAGGGCAAGTGAGGACCAGCAAGACAATTCCTGCCTAGCACCTTCCTTGGAGGAGAGAGAGTGCAACGTTTCATTTTAGCATTTTGGCGCTCACGAGGGAGACAAACTGCTTTGGCTGTTTGCAAGGCTAGGAAAGAGCAGAGCCCCAGTCTTGCTGTTTATCTGCAATGACTGCCAGGGCAAGTGAGGACCAGCAAGACAATTCCTGTCTAGCACCTTCCTTGGAGGAGAGAGAGTGCAACGTTTCGTTTTAGAATTTTGGCGCTCACGACGGAGACAAACTGCTTTGGCTGTTTGCAAGGCTAGGAAAGAGCAGAGCCCCAGTCTTGCTGTTTATCTGCAATGACTGCCAGGGCAAGTGAGGACCAGCAAGACAATTCCTGCCTAGCACCTTCCGTGGAGGAGAGAGAGTGCAACGTTTCATTTTAGCATTTTGGCGCTCACGAGGGAGACAAACTGCTTTGGCTGTTTGCAAGGCTAGGAAAGAGCAGAGACCCAGTCTTGCTGTTTATCTGCAATGACTGCCAGGGCAAGTCAGGACCAGCAAGACAATTCCTGCCTAGCACCTTCCTTGGAGGGGAGAGAGTGCAACGTTTCATTTTGCTTTTTGGAGTGCGAGAGTGAGAAAAAGCAGAGTGCCTGTTTGCAAGGCTAGGAAAGAGCAAAGCCCGAGTCTTGCTGTTTATCTGCAATGACTGCCAGCGCAAGTGAGGACCAGCAAGACAATTCCTGCCTAGCACCTTCCTTGGAGGAGAGAGAGTGCAACGTTTCATTTTAGCATTTTGGCGCTCACGAGCGAGACACACTGCTTTGGCTGTTTGCAAGGCTAGGAAAGAGCAGAGCCTGAGTCTTGCTGTTTATCTGCAATGACTGCCAGGGCAAGTGAGGACCAGAAATACAGTTCCTGCCTAGCACCTTCCTTGGAGGAGAGAGAGTGCAACGTTTCATTTTAGCATTTTGGCGCTCACGAGGGAGACAAACTGCTTTGGCTGTTTGCAAGGCTAGGAAAGAGCAGAGCCCCAGTCTTGCTGTTCATCTGCAATGACTGCCAGGGCAACTGAGGACCAGCAAGACAATTCCTGCCTAGCACCTTCCTTGGAGGAGAGAGAGTGCAACGTTTCATTTTAGCATTTTGGCGGTCACGAGCGAGACAAACTGCTTTGGCTGTTTGCAAGGCTAGGAAAGAGCTGAGCCCCAGTCTTGCTGTTTATCTGCAATGACTGCCAGGGCAAGTGAGGACCAGCAAGACAATTCCTGCCTAGCACCTTCCTTGGAGGAGAGAGAGTGCAACGTTTCATTTTAGCATTTTGGCGCTCACGAGGGAGACAAACTGCTTTGGCTGTTTGCAAGGCTAGGAAAGAGCAGAGCCCCAGTCTTGCTGTTTATCTGCAATGACTGCCAGGGCAAGTGAGGACCAGCAAGACAATTCCTGCCTAGCACCTTCCTTGGAGGAGAGAGAGTGCAACGTTTCATTTTAGCATTTTGGCGCTGACGAGGGAGACAAACTGCTTTGGCTGTTTGCAAGGCTAGGAAAGAGCAGAGCCCCAGTCCTGCTGTTTATCTGCAATGACTGCCAGGGCAAGTGAGGACCAGCAAGACAATTCCTGCCTAGCACCTTCCTTGGAGGAGAGAGAGTGCAACGTTTCATTTTAGCATTTTGGCGCTCACGAGCGAGACACACTGCTTTGGCTGTTTGCAAGGCTAGGAAAGAGCAGAGCCTGAGTCTTGCTGTTTATCTGCAATGACTGCCAGGGCAAGTGAGGACCAGAAATACAGTTCCTGCCTAGCACCTTCCTTGGAGGAGAGAGAGTGCAACGTTTCATTTTAGCATTTTGGCGGTCACGAGCGAGACAAACTGCTTTGGCTGTTTGCAAGGCTAGGAAAGAGCAGAGCCCCAGTCTTGCTGTTTATCTGCAATGACTGCCAGGGCAAGTGAGGACCAGCAAGACAATTCCTGCCTAGCACCTTCCTTGGAGGAGAGAGAGTGCAACGTTTCATTTTAGCATTTTGGCGCTCACGAGGGAGACAAACTGCTTTGGCTGTTTGCAAGGCTAGGAAAGAGCAGAGTCCCAGTCTTGCTGTTCAACTGCAATGACTGCCAGGGCAAGTGAGGACCAGCAAGACAATTCCTGCCTAGCACCTTCCTTGGACGAGAGAGAGTGCAACGTTTCATTTTGCTTTTTGGAGTGCGAGAGTGAGAAAAAGCAGAGTGCCTGTTTGCAAGGCTAGGAAAGAGCAAAGCCCGAGTCTTGCTGTTTATCTGCAATGACTGCCAGGGCAAGTGAGGACCAGCAAGACAATTCCTGCCTAGCACCTTCCTTGGAGGAGAGAGAGTGCAACGGTTCATTTTAGCATTTTGGCGCTCACGAGGGAGACAAACTGCTTTGGCTGTTTGCAAGGCTAGGAAAGAGCAGAGCCCCAGTCTTGCTGTTCATCTGCAATGACTGCCAGGGCAAGTGAGGACCAGCAAGACAATTCCTGCCTAGCACCTTCCTTGGACGAGAGAGAGTGCAACGTTTCATTTTAGCATTTTGGCGGTCACGAGCGAGACAAACTGCTTTGGCTGTTTGCAAGGCTAGGAAAGAGCAGAGCCCCAGTCTTGCTGTTTATCTGAAATGACTGCCAGGGCAAGTCAGGACCAGCAAGACAATTCCTGCCTAGCACCTTCCTTGGAGGAGAGAGAGTGCAACGTTTCATTTTGCTATTTGGAGTGCGAGAGAGAGAAAAAGCAGAGTGCCTGTTTGCAAGGCTAGGAAAGAGCAGAGCCCGAGTCTTGCTGTTTATCTGCAATGTCTGCCAGGGCAAGTGAGGACCAGCAAGACAATTCCTGCCTAGCACCTTCCTTGGAGGAGAGAGAGTGCAACGTTTCATTTTAGCATTTTGGCGCTCATGAGGGAGACAAACTGCTTTGGCTGTTTGCAAGGCTAGGAAAGAGCAGAGCCCGAGTCTTGCTGTTTATCTGCAATGACTGCCAGGGCAAGTGAGGACCAGCAAGACAATTCCTGCCTAGCACCTTCCGTGGAGGAGAGAGAGTGCAACGTTTCATTTTAGCATTTTTGCGCTCACGAGCGAGACACACTGCTTTGGCTGTTTGCAAGGCTAGGAAAGAGCAGAGCCTGAGTCTTGCTGTTTATCTGCAATGACTGCCAGGGCAAGTGAGGACCAGAAATACAGTTCCTGGCTAGCACCTTCCTTGGAGGAGAGAGAGTGCAACGTTTCATTTTAGCATTTTGGCGCTCACGAGGGAGACAAACTGCTTTGGCTGTTTGCAAGGCTAGGAAAGAGCAGAGCCCGAGTCTTGCTGTTTATCTGCAATGACTGCCAGGGCAAGTGAGGACCAGCAAGACAATTCCTGCCTAGCACCTTGCTTGGAGGAGAGAGAGTGCAACGTTTCATTTTAGCATTTTGGCGCTCACGAGCGAGACACACTGCTTTGGCTGTTTGCAAGGCTAGGAAAGAGCAAAGCCCCAGTCTTGCTGTTCAACTGCAATGACTGCCAGGTCAAGTGAGGACCAGCAAGAAAATTCCTGCCTAGCACCTTCCTTGGAGGAGAGAGAGTGCAACGTTTCATTTTAGCATTTTGGCGCTCACGAGGGAGACAAACTGCTTTGGCTGTTTGCAAGGCTAGGAAAGAGCAGAGCCCCAGTCTTGCTGTTTATCTGCAATGACTGCCAGGGCAAGTGAGGACCAGCAAGACAATTCCTGTCTAGCACCTTCCTTGGAGGAGAGAGAGTGCAACGTTTCATTTTAGAATTTTGGCGCTCACGAGGGAGACAAACTGCTTTGGCTGTTTGCAAAGCTAGGAAAGAGCAGAGCCCCAGTCTTGCTGTTTATCTGCAATGACTGCCAGGGCAAGTGAGGACCAGCAAGACAATTCCTGCCTAGCACCTTCCTTGGAGGAGAGAGAGTGCAACGTTTCATTTTAGCATTTTGGCGCTCACGAGGGAGACAAACTGCTTTGGCTGTTTGCAAGGCTAGGAAAGAGCAGAGACCCAGTCTTGCTGTTCATCTGCAATGACTGCCAGGGTAAGTGAGGACCAGCAAGACAATTCCTGCCTAGCACCTTCCTTGGAGGAGAGAGAGTGCAACGTTTCATTTTAGCATTTTGGCGCTCACGAGCGAGACACACTGCTTTGGCTGTTTGCAAGGCTAGGAAAGAGCAAAGCCCCAGTCTTGCTGTTCAACTGCAATGACTGCCAGGGCAAGTGAGGACCAGCAAGACAATTCCTGCCTAGCACCTTCCTTGGAGGAGAGAGAGTGCAACGTTTCATTTTAGCATTTTGGCGCTCACGAGGGAGACAAACTGCTTTGGCTGTTTGCAAGGCTAGGAAAGAGCAGAGCCCCAGTCTTGCTGTTTATCTGCAATGACTGCCAGGGCAAGTGAGGACCAGCAAGACAATTCCTGTCTAGCACCTTCCTTGGAGGAGAGAGAGTGCAACGTTTCATTTTAGAATTTTGGCGCTCACGAGGGAGAAAAACTGCTTTGGCTGTTTGCAAGGCTAGGAAAGAGCAGAGCCCCAGTCTTGCTGTTTATCTGCAATGACTGCCAGGGCAAGTGAGGACCAGCAAGACAATTCCTGCCTAGCACCTTCCGTGGAGGAGAGAGAGTGCAACGTTTCATTTTGCTTTTTGGAGTGCGAGAGTGAGAAAAAGCAGAGTGCCTGTTTGCAAGGCTAGGAGAGAGCAAAGCCCGAGTCTTGCTGTTTATCTGCAATGACTGCCAGGGCAAGTGAGGACCAGCAAGACAATTCCTGCCTAGCACCTTCCTTGGAGGAGAGAGAGTTCAACGTTTCATTTTAGCATTTTGGCGCTCACGAGGGTGACAAACTTCTTTGGCTGTTTGCAAGGCTAGGAAAGAGCAGAGACCCAGTCTTGCTGTTTATCTGCAATGACTGCTAGGGCAAGTGAGGACCAGCAATACAATTCCTGCCTAGCACCTTCCTTGGAGGAGAGAGAGTGCAACGTTTCATTTTAGCATTTTGGCGCTCACGACCGAGACACACTGCTTTGGCTGTTTGCAAGGCTAGGAAAGAGCAGAGCCTGAGTCTTGCTGTTTATCTGCAATGACTGCCAGGGCAAGTGAGGACCAGAAATACAGTTCCTGCCTAGCACCTTCCTTGGAGGAGAGAGAGTGCAACGTTTCATTTTAGCATTTTGGCGCTCACGAGGGAGACAAACTGCTTTGGCTGTTTGCAAGGCTAGGAAAGAGCAGAGCCCCAGTCTTGCTGTTCATCTGCAATGACTGCCAGGGCAAGTGAGGACCGGCAAGACAATTCCTGCCTAGCACCTTCCTTGGAGGAGAGAGAGTGCAACGTTTCATTTTAGCATTTTGGCGGTCACGAGTGAGACAAACTGCTTTGGCTGTTTGCAAGGCTAGGAAAGAGCTGAGCCCCAGTCTTGCTGTTTATCTGCAATGACTGCCAGGGCAAGTGAGGACCAGCAAGACAATTCCTGCCTAGCACCTTCCTTGGAGGAGAGAGAGTGCAACGTTTCATTTTAGCATTTTGGCGCTCACGAGGGAGACAAACTTCTTTGGCTGTTTGCAAGGCTAGGAAAGAGCAGAGCCCCAGTCTTGCTGTTTATCTGCAATGACTGCCAGGGCAAGTGAGGACCAGCAAGACAATTCCTGCCTAGCACCTTCCTTGGAGGAGAGAGAGTGCAACGTTTCATTTTAGCATTTTGGCGCTGACGAGGGAGACAAACTGCTTTGGCTGTTTGCAAGGCTAGGAAAGAGCAGAGCCCCAGTCCTGCTGTTTATCTGCAATGACTGCCAGGGCAAGTGAGGACCAGCAAGACAATTCCTGCCTAGCACCTTCCTTGGAGGAGAGAGAGTGCAACGTTTCATTTTAGCATTTTGGCGCTCACGAGCGAGACACACTGCTTTGGCTGTTTGCAAGGCTAGGAAAGAGCAGAGCCCCAGTCTTGCTGTTTATCTGCAATGACTGCCAGGGCAAGTGAGGACCAGCAAGACAATTCCTGCCTAGCACCTTCCGTGGAGGAGAGAGAGTGCAACGTTTCATTTTAGCATTTTGGTGCTCACGAGGGAGACAAACTGCTTTGGCTGTTTGCAAGGCTAGGAAAGAGCAGAGACCCAGTCTTGCTGTTTATCTGCAATGACTGCCAGGGCAAGTCAGGACCAGCAAGACAATTCCTGCCTAGCACCTTCCTTGGAGGGGAGAGAGTGCAACGTTTCATTTTAGCCTTTTGGCGCTCACGAGCGAGACACACAGCTTTGGCTGTTTGCAAGGCTAGGAAAGAGCAGAGCCCCAGTCTTGCTGTTCATCTGCAATGACTGCCAGGGCAAGTGAGGACCAGCAAGACAATTCCTGCCTAGCACCTTCCTTGGAGGAGAGTGCAACGTTTCATTTTAGCATTTTGGCGCTCACGAGCGAGACAAACTGCTTTGGCTGTTTGCAAGGCTAGTAAAGAGCAGAGCCCCAGTCTTGCTGTTCATCTGCAATGACTGCCAGGGCAAGTGAGGACCAGCAAGACAATTCCTGCCTAGCACCTTCCTTGGACGAGAGAGAGTGCAACGTTTCATTTTAGCATTTTGGCGCTCAGGAGGGAGACAAACTGCTTTGGCTGTTTGCAAGGCTAGGAAAGAGCAGAGCCCCAGTCTTGCTGTTTATCTGCAATGACTGCCAGGGCAAGTGAGGACCAGCAAGACAATTCCTGCCTAGCACCTTCCTTGGAGGAGAGAGAGTGCAACGTTTCATTTTAGAATTTTGGCGCTCACGAGGGAGACAAACTGCTTTGGCTGTTTGCAAGGCTAGGAAAGAGCAGAGCCCCAGTCTTGCTGTTTATCTGCAATGACTGCCAGGGCAAGTGAGGACCAGCAAGACAATTCCTGCCTAGCACCTTCCTTGGAAGAGAGAGAGTTCAACGTTTCATTTTAGCATTTTGGCGCTCACGAGGGAGACAAACTTCTTTGGCTGTTCGCAAGGCTAGGAAAGAGCAGAGACCCAGTCTTGCTCTTTATCTGTAATGACTGCTAGGGCAAGTGGGGACCAGCAATACAATTCCTGCCTAGCACCTTCCTTGGAGGAGAGAGAGTGCAACGTTTCATTTTAGCATTTTGGCGCTCACGACCGAGACACACTGCTTTGGCTGTTTGCAAGGCTAGGAAAGAGCAGAGCCTGAGTCTTGCTGTTTATCTGCAATGACTGCCAGGGCAAGTGAGGACCAGAAATACAGTTCCTGCCTAGCACCTTCCTTGGAGGAGAGAGAGTGCAACGTTTCATTTTAGCATTTTGGCGCTGACGAGGGAGACAAACTGCTTTGGCTGTTTGCAAGGCTAGGAAAGAGCAGAGCCCCAGTCTTGCTGTTCATCTGCAATGACTGCCAGGGCAAGTGAGGACCAGCAAGACAATTCCTGCCTAGCACCTTCCTTGGAGGAGAGAGAGTGCAACGTTTCATTTTAGCATTTTGGCGGTCACGAGTGAGACAAACTGCTTTGGCTGTTTGCAAGGCTAGGAAAGAGCTGAGCCCCAGTCTTGCTGTTTATCTGCAATGACTGCCAGGGCAAGTGAGGACCAGCAAGACAATTCCTGCCTAGCACCTTCCTTGGAGGAGAGAGAGTGCAACGTTTCATTTTAGCATTTTGGCGCTCACGAGGGAGACAAACTTCTTTGGCTGTTTGCAAGGCTAGGAAAGAGCAGAGCCCCAGTCTTGCTGTTTATCTGCAATGACTGCCAGGGCAAGTGAGGACCAGCAAGACAATTCCTGCCTAGCACCTTCCTTGGAGGAGAGAGAGTGCAACGTTTCATTTTAGCATTTTGGCGCTGACGAGGGAGACAAACTGCTTTGGCTGTTTGCAAGGCTAGGAAAGAGCAGAGCCCCAGTCCTGCTGTTTATCTGCAATGACTGCCAGGGCAAGTGAGGACCAGCAAGACAATTCCTGCCTAGCACCTTCCTTGGAGGAGAGAGAGTGCAACGTTTCATTTTAGCATTTTGGCGCTCACGAGCGAGACACACTGCTTTGGCTGTTTGCAAGGCTAGGAAAGAGCAGAGCCCCAGTCTTGCTGTTTATCTGCAATGACTGCCAGGGCAAGTGAGGACCAGCAAGACAATTCGTGCCTAGCACCTTCCTTGGAGGAGAGAGAGTGCAACGTTTCATTTTAGCATTTTGGCGCTCACGAGGGAGACAAACTGCTTTGGCTGTTTGCAAGGCTAGGAAAGAGCAGAGACCCAGTCTTGCTGTTTATCTGCAATGACTGCCAGGGCAAGTCAGGACCAGCAAGACAATTCCTGCCTAGCACCTTCCTTGGAGGGGAGAGAGTGCAACGTTTCATTTTAGCCTTTTGGCGCTCACGAGCGAGACACACAGCTTTGGCTGTTTGCAAGGCTAGGAAAGAGCAGAGCCCCAGTCTTGCTGTTCATCTGCAATGACTGCCAGGGCAAGTGAGGACCAGCAAGACAATTCCTGCCTAGCACCTTCCTTGGAGGAGAGTGCAACGTTTCATTTTAGCATTTTGGCGCTCACGAGCGAGACAAACTGCTTTGGCTGTTTGCAAGGCTAGGAAAGAGCAGAGCCCCAGTCTTGCTGTTCATCTGCAATGACTGCCAGGGCAAGTGAGGACCAGCAAGACAATTCCTGCCTAGCACCTTCCTTGGACGAGAGAGAGTGCAACGTTTCATTTTGCTTTTTGGAGTGCGAGAGTGAGAAAAAGCAGAGTGCCTGTTTGCAAGGCTAGGAAAGAGCAAAGCCCGAGTCTTGTGTTTATGTGCAATGACTGCCAGGGCAAGTGAGGACCAGCAAGACAATTCCTGCCTAGCACCTTCCTTGGAGGAGAGAGAGTGCAACGTTTCATTTTAGCATTTTGGCGCTCACGAGCGAGACACACTGCTTTGGCTGTTTGCAAGGCTAGGAAAGAGCAAAGCCCCAGTCTTGCTGTTCAACTGCAATGACTGCCAGGGCAAGTGAGGACCAGCAAGACAATTCCTGCCTAGCACCTTCCTTGGAGGAGAGAGAGTGCAACGTTTCATTTTAGCATTTTGGCGCTCACGAGGGAGACAAACTGCTTTGGCTGTTTGCAAGGCTAGGAAAGAGCAGAGCCCCAGTCTTGCTGTTTATCTGCAATGACTGCCAGGGCAAGTGAGGACCAGCAAGACAATTCCTGCCTAGCACCTTCCTTGGAGGAGAGAGAGTGCAACGTTTCATTTTAGAATTTTGGCGCTCACGAGGGAGACAAACTGCTTTGGCTGTTTGCAAGGCTAGGAAAGAGCAGAGCCCCAGTCTTGCTGTTTATCTGCAATGACTGCCAGGGCAAGTGAGGACCAGCAAGACAATTCCTGCCTAGCACCTTCCTTGGAAGAGAGAGAGTTCAACGTTTCATTTTAGCATTTTGGCGCTCACGAGGGAGACAAACTTCTTTGGCTGTTTGCAAGGCTAGGAAAGAGCAGAGCCCCAGTCTTGCTGTTTATCTGCAATGACTGCCAGGGCAAGTGAGGACCAGCAAGACAATTCCTGCCTAGCACCTTCCTTGGAGGAGAGAGAGTGCAACGTTTCATTTTAGCATTTTGGCGCTCACGAGCGAGACACACTGCTTTGGCTGTTTGTAAGGCTAGGAAAGAGCAGAGCCTGAGTCTTGCTGTTTATCTGCAATGACTGCCAGGGCAAGTGAGGACCAGAAATACAGTTCCTGCCTAGCACCTTCCTTGGAGGAGAGAGAGTGCAACGTTTCATTTTAGCATTTTGGCGCTCACGAGGGAGACAAACTGCTTTGGCTGTTTGCAAGGCTAGGAAAGAGCAGAGCCCCAGTCTTGCTGTTCATCTGCAATGACTGCCAGGGCAAGTGAGGACCAGCAAGACAATTCCTGCATAGCACCTTCCTTGGAGGAGAGAGAGTGCAACGGTTCATTTTAGCATTTTGGCGGTCACGAGCGAGACAAACTGCTTTGGCTGTTTGCAAGGCTAGGAAAGAGCAGAGCCCCAGTCTTGCTGTTTATCTGCAATGACTGCCAGGGCAAGTCAGGACCAGCAAGACAATTCCTGCCTAGCACCTTCCTTGGAGGAGAGAGAGTGCAACGATTCATTTTAGCATTTTGGCGCTCACGAGGGAGACAAACTGCTTTGGCTGTTTGCAAGGCTAGGAAAGAGCAGAGCCCCAGTCTTGCTGTTCAACTGCAATGACTGCCAGGGCAAGTGAGGACCAGCAAGACAATTCCTTCCTAGTACCTTCCTTGGACGAGAGAGAGTGCAACGTTTCATTTTGCTTTTTGGAGTGCGAGAGTGAGAAAAAGCAGAGTGCCTGTTTGCAAGGCTAGGAAAGAGCAAAGCCCGAGTCTTGCTGTTTATCTGCAATGACTGCCAGGGCAAGTGAGGACCAGCAAGACAATTCCTGCCTAGCACCTTCCTTGGAGGAGAGAGAGTGCAACGTTTCATTTTAGAATTTTGGCGCTCACGAGGGAGACAAACTGCTTTGGCTGTTTGCAAGGCTAGGAAAGAGCAGAGCCCCAGTCTTGCTGTTTATCTGCAATGACTGCCAGGGCAAGTGAGGACCAGCAAGACAATTCCTGCCTAGCACCTTCCTTGGAGGAGAGAGAGTGCAACGTTTCATTTTAGAATTTTGGCGCTCACGAGGGAGACAAACTGCTTTGGCTGTTTGCAAGGCTAGGAAAGAGCAGAGCCCGAGTCTTGCTGTTTATCTGCAATGTCTGCCAGGGCAAGTGAGGACCAGCAAGACAATTCCTGCCTAGCACCTTCCGTGGAGGAGAGAGAGTGCAACGTTTCATTTTAGCATTTTGGCGCTCATGAGGGAGACAAACTGCTTTGGCTGTTTGCAAGGCTAGGAAAGAGCAGAGCCCGAGTCTTGCTGTTTATCTGCAATGACTGCCAGGGCAAGTGAGGACCAGCAAGACAATTCCTGCCTAGCACCTTCCGTGGAGGAGAGAGAGTGCAACGTTTCATTTTAGCATTTTTGCGCTCACGAGCGAGACACACTGCTTTGGCTGTTTGCAAGGCTAGGAAAGAGCAGAGCCTGAGTCTTGCTGTTTATCTGCAATGACTGCCAGGGCAAGTGAGGACCAGAAATACAGTTCCTGCCTAGCACCTTCCTTGGAGGAGAGAGAGTGCAACGTTTCATTTTAGCATTTTGGCGGTCACGAGCGAGACAAACTGCTTTGGCTGTTTGCAAGGCTAGGAAAGAGCAGAGCCCCAGTCTTGCTGTTCATCTGCAATGACTGCCAGGGCAAGTGAGGACCAGCAAGACAATTCCTGCCTAGCACCTTCCTTGGAGGAGAGAGAGTGCAACGTTTCATTTTAGCATTTTGGCGCTCATGAGGGAGACAAACTGCTTTGGCTGTTTGCAAGGCTAGGAAAGAGCAGAGCCCGAGTCTTGCTGTTTATCTGCAATGACTGCCAGGGCAAGTGAGGACCAGCAAGACAATTCCTGCCTAGCACCTTCCGTGGAGGAGAGAGAGTGCAACGTTTCATTTTAGCATTTTTGCGCTCACGAGCGAGACACACTGCTTTGGCTGTTTGCAAGGCTAGGAAAGAGCAGAGCCTGAGTCTTGCTGTTTATCTGCAATGACTGCCAGGGCAAGTGAGGACCAGAAATACAGTTCCTGCCTAGCACCTTCGTTGGAGGAGAGAGAGTGCAACGTTTCATTTTAGCATTTTGGCGGTCACGAGCGAGACAAACTGCTTTGGCTGTTTGCAAGGCTAGGAAAGAGCAGAGCCCCAGTCTTGCTGTTCATCTGCAATGACTGCCAGGGCAAGTGAGGACCAGCAAGACAATTCCTGCCTAGCACCTTCCTTGGAGGAGAGAGAGTGCAACGTTTCATTTTAGCATTTTGGCGCTCACGAGCGAGACAAACTGCTTTGGCTGTTTGCAAGGCTAGGAAAGAGCAGAGCCCGAGTCTTGCTGTTTATCTGCAATGACTGCCAGGGCAAGTGAGGACCAGCAAGACAATTCCTGCCTAGCACCTTCCTTGGAGGAGAGAGAGTGCAACGTTTCATTTTAGCATTTTGGCGCTCACGAGGGAGACAAACTGCTTTGGCTGTTTGCAAGGCTAGGAAAGAGCAGAGCCCGAGTCTTGCTGTTTATCTGCAATGACTGCCAGGGCAAGTGAGGACCAGCAAGACAATTCCTGCCTAGCAACTTCCTTGGAGGAGAGAGAGTGCAACGTTTCATTTTAGCATTTTGGCGCTCACGAGCGAGACAAACTGCTTTGGCTGTTTGCAAGGCTAGGAAAGAGCAGAGTCCCAGTCTTGCTGTTCATCTGCAATGACTGCCAGGGCAAGTGAGGACCAGCAAGACAATTCCTGCCTAGCAACTTCCTTGGAGGAGAGAGAGTGCAACGTTTCATTTTAGCATTTTGGCGGTCACGAGCGAGACAAACTGCTTTGGCTGTTTGCAAGGCTAGGAAAGAGCAGAGCCCCAGTCTTGCTGTTTTTCTGAAATGACTGCCAGGGCAAGTCAGGACCAGCAAGACAATTCCTGCCTAGCACCTTCCTTGGAGGAGAGAGAGTGCAACGTTTCATTTTGCCATTTGGAGTGCGAGAGAGAGAAAAAGCAGAGTGCCTGTTTGCAAGGCTAGGAAAGAGCAGAGCCCGAGTCTTGCTGTTTATCTGCAATGTCTGCCAGGGCAAGTGAGGACCAGCAAGACAATTCCTGCCTAGCACCTTCCTTGGAGGAGAGAGAGTGCAACGTTTCATTTTAGCATTTTGGCGCTCATGAGGGAGACAAACTGCTTTGGCTGTTTGCAAGGCTAGGAAAGAGCAGAGCCCGAGTCTTGCTGTTTATCTGCAATGACTGCCAGGGCAAGTGAGGACCAGCAAGACAATTCCTGCCTAGCACCTTCCGTGGAGGAGAGAGAGTTCAACGTTTCATTTTAGCATTTTTGCGCTCACGAGCGAGACACACTGCTTTGGCTGTTTGCAAGGCTAGGAAAGAGCAGAGCCTGAGTCTTGCTGTTTATCTGCAATGACTGCCAGGGCAAGTGAGGACCAGAAATACAGTTCCTGCCTAGCACCTTCCTTGGAGGAGAGAGAGTGCAACGTTTCATTTTAGCATTTTGGCGGTCACGAGCGAGACAAACTGCTTTGGCTGTTTGCAAGGCTAGGAAAGAGCAGAGCCCCAGTCTTGCTGTTCATCTGCAATGACTGCCAGGGCAAGTGAGGACCAGCAAGACAATTCCTGCCTAGCACCTTCCTTGGAGGAGAGAGAGTGCAACGTTTCATTTTAGCATTTTGGCGCTCACGAGCGAGACAAACTGCTTTGGCTGTTTGCAAGGCTAGGAAAGAGCAGAGCCCGAGTCTTGCTGTTTATCTGCAATGACTGCCAGGGCAAGTGAGGACCAGCAAGACAATTCCTGCCTAGCACCTTCCTTGGAGGAGAGAGAGTGCAACGTTTCATTTTAGCATTTTGGCGCTCACGAGGGAGACAAACTGCTTTGGCTGTTTGCAAGGCTAGGAAAGAGCAGAGACCCAGTCTTGCTGTTTATCTGCAATGACTGCCAGGGCAAGTGAGGACCAGCAAGACAATTCCTGCCTAGCACCTTCCTTGGAGGAGAGAGAGTGCAACGTTTCATTTTAGAATTTTGGCGCTGACGAGGGAGACAAACTGCTTTGGCTGTTTGCAAGGCTAGGAAAGAGCAGAGCCCCAGTCCTGCTGTTTATCTGCAATGACTGCCAGGGCAAGTGAGGACCAGCAAGACAATTCCTGCCTAGCACCTTCCTTGGAGGAGAGAGAGTGCAACGTTTCATTTTAGCATTTTGGCGCTCACGAGCGAGACACACTGCTTTGGCTGTTTGCAAGGCTAGGAAAGAGCAAAGCCCCAGTCTTGCTGTTCAACTGCAATGACTGCCAGGGCAAGTGAGGACCAGCAAGACAATTCCTGCCTAGCACCTTCCTTGGAGGAGAGAGAGTGCAACGTTTCATTTTAGCATTTTGGCGCTCACGAGGGAGACAAACTGCTTTGGCTGTTTGCAAGGCTAGGAAAGAGCAGAGCCCCAGTCTTGCTGCTTATCTGCAATGACTGCCAGGGCAAGTGAGGACCAGCAAGACAATTCCTGCCTAGCACCTTCCTTGGAGGAGAGAGAGTGCAACGTTTCATTTTAGAATTTTGGCGCTCACGAGGGAGACAAACTGCTTTGGCTGTTTGCAAGGCTAGGAAAGAGCAGAGCCCCAGTCTTGCTGTTTATCTGCAATGACTGCCAGGGCAAGTGAGGACCAGCAAGACAATTCCTGCCTAGCACCTTCCGTGGAGGAGAGAGAGTGCAACGTTTCATTTTAGCATTTCGGCGCTCACGAGGGAGACAAACTGCTTTGGCTGTTTGCAAGGCTAGGAAAGAGCAGAGACCCAGTCTTGCTGTTTATCTGCAATGACTGCCAGGGCAAGTCAGGACCAGCAAGACAATTCCTGCCTAGCACCTTCCTTGGAGGGGAGAGAGTGCAACGTTTCATTTTGCTTTTTGTAGTGCGAGAGTGAGAAAAAGCAGAGTGCCTGTTTGCAAGGCTAGGAAAGAGCAAAGCCCGAGTCTTGCTGTTTATCTGCAATGACTGCCAGGGCAAGTGAGGACCAGCAAGACAGTTCCTGCCTAGCACCTTCCTTGGAGGAGAGAGAGTGCAACGTTTCATTTTAGCATTTTGGCGCTCACGAGGGAGACAAACTGCTTTGGCTGTTTGCAAGGCTAGGAAAGAGCAGAGCCCCAGTCTTGCTGTTCATCTGCAATGACTGCCAGGGCAACTGAGGACCAGCAAGACAATTCCTGCCTAGCACCTTCCTTGGAGGAGAGAGAGTGCAACGTTTCATTTTAGCATTTTGGCGGTCACGAGCGAGACAAACTGCTTTGGCTGTTTGCAAGGCTAGGAAAGAGCTGAGCCCCAGTCTTGCTGTTTATCTGCAATGACTGCCAGGGCAAGTGAGGACCAGCAAGACAATTCCTGCCTAGCACCTTCCTTGGAGGAGAGAGAGTGCAACGTTTCATTTTAGCATTTTGGCGCTCACGAGGGAGACAAACTTCTTTGGCTGTTTGCAAGGCTAGGAAAGAGCAGAGCCCCAGTCTTGCTGTTTATCTGCAATGACTGCCAGGGCAAGTGAGGACCAGGAAGACAATTCCTGCCTAGCACCTTCCTTGGAGGAGAGAGAGTGCAACGTTTCATTTTAGCATTTTGGCGCTGACGAGGGAGACAAACTGCTTTGGCTGTTTGCAAGGCTAGGAAAGAGCAGAGCCCCAGTCCTGCTGTTTATCTGCAATGACTGCCAGGGCAAGTGAGGACCAGCAAGACAATTCCTGCCTAGCACCTTCCTTGGAGGAGAGAGAGTGCAACGTTTCATTTTAGCATTTTGGCGCTCACGAGCGAGACACACTGCTTTGGCTGTTTGCAAGGCTAGGAAAGAGCAGAGCCTGAGTCTTGCTGTTTATCTGCAATGACTGCCAGGGCAAGTGAGGACCAGAAATACAGTTCCTGCCTAGCACCTTCCTTGGAGGAGAGAGAGTGCAACGTTTCATTTTAGCATTTTGGCGGTCACGAGCGAGACAAACTGCTTTGGCTGTTTGCAAGGCTAGGAAAGAGCAGAGCCCCAGTCTTGCTGTTTATCTGCAATGACTGCCAGGGCAAGTGAGGACCAGCAAGACAATTCCTGCCTAGCACCTTCCTTGGAGGAGAGAGAGTGCAACGTTTCATTTTAGCATTTTGGCGCTCACGAGGGAGACAAACTGCTTTGGCTGTTTGCAAGGCTAGGAAAGAGCAGAGTCCCAGTCTTGCTGTTCAACTGCAATGACTGCCAGGGCAAGTGAGGACCAGCAAGACAATTCCTGCCTAGCACCTTCCTTGGACGAGAGAGAGTGCAACGTTTCATTTTGCTTTTTGGAGTGCGAGAGTGAGAAAAAGCAGAGTGCCTGTTTGCAAGGCTAGGAAAGAGCAAAGCCCGAGTCTTGCTGTTTATCTGCAATGACTGCCAGGGCAAGTGAGGACCAGCAAGACAATTCCTGCCTAGCACCTTCCTTGGAGGAGAGAGAGTGCAACGTTTCATTTTAGCATTTTGGCGCTCACGAGGGAGACAAACTGCTTTGGCTGTTTGCAAGGCTAGGAAAGAGCAGAGCCCCAGTCTTGCTGTTCATCTGCAATGACTGCCAGGGCAAGTGAGGACCAGCAAGACAATTCCTGCCTAGCACCTTCCTTGGACGAGAGAGAGTGCAACGTTTCATTTTAGCATTTTGGCGGTCACGAGCGAGACAAACTGCTTTGGCTGTTTGCAAGGCTAGGAAAGAGCAGAGCCCCAGTCTTGCTGTTTATCTGAAATGACTGCCAGGGCAAGTGAGGACCAGCAAGACAATTCCTGCCTAGCACCTTCCGTGGAGGAGAGAGAGTGCAACGTTTCATTTTAGCATTTTTGCGCTCACGAGCGAGACACACTGCTTTGGCTGTTTGCAAGGCTAGGAAAGAGCAGAGCCTGAGTCTTGCTGTTTATCTGCAATGACTGCCAGGGCAAGTGAGGACCAGAAATACAGTTCCTGCCTAGCACCTTCGTTGGAGGAGAGAGAGTGCAACGTTTCATTTTAGCATTTTGGCGGTCACGAGCGAGACAAACTGCTTTGGCTGTTTGCAAGGCTAGGAAAGAGCAGAGCCCCAGTCTTGCTGTTCATCTGCAATGACTGCCAGGGCAAGTGAGGACCAGCAAGACAATTCCTGCCTAGCACCTTCCTTGGAGGAGAGAGAGTGCAACGTTTCATTTTAGCATTTTGGCGCTCACGAGCGAGACAAACTGCTTTGGCTGTTTGCAAGGCTAGGAAAGAGCAGAGCCCGAGTCTTGCTGTTTATCTGCAATGACTGCCAGGGCAAGTGAGGACCAGCAAGACAATTCCTGCCTAGCACCTTCCTTGGAGGAGAGAGAGTGCAACGTTTCATTTTAGCATTTTGGCGCTCACGAGGGAGACAAACTGCTTTGGCTCTTTGCAAGGCTAGGAAAGAGCAGAGACCCAGTCCTGCTGTTTATCTGCAATGACTGCCAGGGCAAGTGAGGACCAGCAAGACAATTCCTGCCTAGCACCTTCCTTGGAGGAGAGAGAGTGCAACGTTTCATTTTAGCATTTTGGCGCTCACGAGCGAGACACACTGCTTTGGCTGTTTGCAAGGCTAGGAAAGAGCAAAGCCCCAGTCTTGCTGTTCAACTGCAATGACTGCCAGGGCAAGTGAGGACCAGCAAGACAATTCCTGCGTAGCACCTTCCTTGGAGGAGAGAGAGTGCAACGTTTCATTTTAGCATTTTGGCGCTCACGAGGGAGACAAACTGCTTTGGCTGTTTGCAAGGCTAGGAAAGAGCAGAGCCCCAGTCTTGCTGTTTATCTGCAATGACTGCCAGGGCAAGTGAGGACCAGCAAGACAATTCCTGTCTAGCACCTTCCTTGGAGGAGAGAGAGTGCAACGTTTCATTTTAGAATTTTGGCGCTCACGAGGGAGACAAACTGCTTTGGTTGTTTGCAAAGCTAGGAAAGAGCAGAGCCCCAGTCTTGCTGTTTATCTGCAATGACTGCCAGGGCAAGTGAGGACCAGCAAGACAATTCCTGCCTAGCACCTTCCTTGGAGGAGAGAGAGTGCAACGTTTCATTTTAGCATTTTGGCGCTCACGAGGGAGACAAACTGCTTTGGCTGTTTGCAAGGCTAGGAAAGAGCAGAGACCCAGTCCTGCTGTTTATCTGCAATGACTGCCAGGGCAAGTGAGGACCAGCAAGACAATTCCTGCCTAGCACCTTCCTTGGAGGAGAGAGAGTGCAACGTTTCATTTTAGCATTTTGGCGCTCACGAGCGAGACACACTGCTTTGGCTGTTTGCAAGGCTAGGAAAGAGCAAAGCCCCAGTCTTGCTGTTCAACTGCAATGACTGCCAGGGCAAGTGAGGACCAGCAAGACAATTCCTGCCTAGCACCTTCCTTGGAGGAGAGAGAGTGCAACGTTTCATTTTAGCATTTTGGCGCTCACGAGGGAGACAAACTGCTTTGGCTGTTTGCAAGGCTAGGAAAGAGCAGAGCCCCAGTCTTGCTGTTTATCTGCAATGACTGCCAGGGCAAGTGAGGACCAGCAAGACAATTCCTGTCTAGCACCTTCCTTGGAGGAGAGAGAGTGCAACGTTACATTTTAGAATTTTGGCGCTCACGAGGGAGACAAACTGCTTTGGCTGTTTGCAAGGCTAGGAAAGAGCAGAGCCCCAGTCTTGCTGTTTATCTGCAATGATTGCCAGGGCAAGTGAGGACCAGCAAGACAATTCCTGCCTAGCACCTTCCGTGGAGGAGAGAGAGTGCAACGTTTCATTTTGCTTTTTGGAGTGCGAGAGTGAGAAAAAGCAGAGTGCCTGTTTGCAAGGCTAGGAGAGAGCAAAGCCCGAGTCTTGCTGTTTATCTGCAATGACTGCCAGGGCAAGTGAGGACCAGCAAGACAATTCCTGCCTAGCACCTTCCTTGGAGGAGAGAGAGTTCAACGTTTCATTTTAGCATTTTGGCGCTCACGAGGGAGACAAACTTCTTTGGCTGTTTGCAAGGCTAGGAAAGAGCAGAGACCCAGTCTTGCTGTTTATCTGCAATGACTGCTAGGGCAAGTGAGGACCAGCAATACAATTCCTGCCTAGCACCTTCCTTGGAGGAGAGAGAGTGCAACGTTTCATTTTAGCATTTTGGCGCTCACGACCGAGACACACTGCTTTGGCTGTTTGCAAGGCTAGGAAAGAGCAGAGCCTGAGTCTTGCTGTTTATCTGCAATGACTGCCAGGGCAAGTGAGGACCAGAAATACAGTTCCTGCCTAGCACCTTCCTTGGAGGAGAGAGAGTGCAACGTTTCATTTTAGCATTTTGGCGCTCACGAGGGAGACAAACTGCTTTGGCTGTTTGCAAGGCTAGGAAAGAGCAGAGCCCCAGTCTTGCTGTTCATCTGCAATGACTGCCAGGGCAAGTGAGGACCGGCAAGACAATTCCTGCCTAGCACCTTCCTTGGAGGAGAGAGAGTGCAACGTTTCATTTTAGCATTTTGGCGGTCACGAGTGAGACAAACTGCTTTGGCTGTTTGCAAGGCTAGGAAAGAGCTGAGCCCCAGTCTTGCTGTTTATCTGCAATGACTGCCAGGGCAAGTGAGGACCAGCAAGACAATTCCTGCCTAGCACCTTCCTTGGAGGAGAGAGAGTGCAACGTTTCATTTTAGCATTTTGGCGCTCACGAGGGAGACAAACTTCTTTGGCTGTTTGCAAGGCTAGGAAAGAGCAGAGCCCCAGTCTTGCTGTTTATCTGCAATGACTGCCAGGGCAAGTGAGGACCAGCAAGACAATTCCTGCCTAGCACCTTCCTTGGAGGAGAGAGAGTGCAACGTTTCATTTTAGCATTTTGGCGCTGACGAGGGAGACAAACTGCTTTGGCTGTTTGCAAGGCTAGGAAAGAGCAGAGCCCCAGTCCTGCTGTTTATCTGCAATGACTGCCAGGGCAAGTGAGGACCAGCAAGACAATTCCTGCCTAGCACCTTCCTTGGAGGAGAGAGAGTGCAACGTTTCATTTTAGCATTTTGGCGCTCACGAGCGAGACACACTGCTTTGGCTGTTTGCAAGGCTAGGAAAGAGCAGAGCCCCAGTCTTGCTGTTTATCTGCAATGACTGCCAGGGCAAGTGAGGACCAGCAAGACAATTCCTGCCTAGCACCTTCCGTGGAGGAGAGAGAGTGCAACGTTTCATTTTAGCATTTTGGCGCTCACGAGGGAGACAAACTGCTTTGGCTGTTTGCAAGGCTAGGAAAGAGCAGAGACCCAGTCTTGCTGTTTATCTGCAATGACTGCCAGGGCAAGTCAGGACCAGCAAGACAATTCCTGCCTAGCACCTTCCTTGGAGGGGAGAGAGTGCAACGTTTCATTTTAGCCTTTTGGCGCTCACGAGCGAGACACACAGCTTTGGCTGTTTGCAAGGCTAGGAAAGAGCAGAGCCTGAGTCTTGCTCTTTATCTGCAATGACTGCCAGGGCAAGTGAGGACCAGCAAGACAATTCCTGCCTAGCACCTTCCTTGGAGGAGAGAGAGTGCAACGTTTCATTTTAGCATTTTGGCGCTCACGAGGGAGACAAACTGCTTTGGCTGTTTGCAAGGCTAGGAAAGAGCAGAGCCCCAGTCTTGCTGTTCATCTGCAATGACTGCCAGGGCAAGTGAGGACCAGCAAGACAATTCCTGCCTAGCACCTTCCTTGGAGGAGAGTGCAACGTTTCATTTTAGCATTTTGGCGCTCACGAGCGAGACAAACTGCTTTGGCTGTTTGCAAGGCTAGGAAAGAGCAGAGCCCCAGTCTTGCTGTTCATCTGCAATGACTGCCAGGGCAAGTGAGGACCAGCAAGACAATTCCTGCCTAGCACCTTCCTTGGACGAGAGAGAGTGCAACGTTTCATTTTGCTTTTTGGAGTGCGAGAGTGAGAAAAAGCAGAGTGCCTGTTTGCAAGGCTAGGAAAGAGCAAAGCCCGAGTCTTGTGTTTATGTGCAATGACTGCCAGGGCAAGTGAGGACCAGCAAGACAATTCCTGCCTAGCACCTTCCTTGGAGGAGAGAGAGTGCAACGTTTCATTTTAGCATTTTGGCGCTCACGAGCGAGACACACTGCTTTGGCTGTTTGCAAGGCTAGGAAAGAGCAAAGCCCCAGTCTTGCTGTTCAACTGCAATGACTGCCAGGGCAAGTGAGGACCAGCAAGACAATTCCTGCCTAGCACCTTCCTTGGAGGAGAGAGAGTGCAACGTTTCATTTTAGCATTTTGGCGCTCACGAGGGAGACAAACTGCTTTGGCTGTTTGCAAGGCTAGGAAAGAGCAGAGCCCCAGTCTTGCTGTTTATCTGCAATGACTGCCAGGGCAAGTGAGGACCAGCAAGACAATTCCTGCCTAGCACCTTCCGTGGAGGAGAGAGAGTGCAACGTTTCATTTTGCTTTTTGGAGTGCGAGAGTGAGAAAAAGCAGAGTGCCTGTTTGCAAGGCTAGGAGAGAGCAAAGCCCGAGTCTTGCTGTTTATCTGCAATGACTGCCAGGGCAAGTGAGGACCAGCAAGACAATTCCTGCCTAGCACCTTCCTTGGAGGAGAGAGAGTTCAACGTTTCATTTTAGCATTTTGGCGCTCACGAGGGAGACAAACTTCTTTGGCTGTTTGCAAGGCTAGGAAAGAGCAGAGACCCAGTCTTGCTGTTTATCTGCAATGACTGCTAGGGCAAGTGAGGACCAGCAATACAATTCCTGCCTAGCACCTTCCTTGGAGGAGAGAGAGTGCAACGTTTCATTTTAGCATTTTGGCGCTCACGACCGAGACACACTGCTTTGGCTGTTTGCAAGGCTAGGAAAGAGCAGAGCCTGAGTCTTGCTGTTTATCTGCAATGACTGCCAGGGCAAGTGAGGACCAGAAATACAGTTCCTGCCTAGCACCTTCCTTGGAGGAGAGAGAGTGCAACGTTTCATTTTAGCATTTTGGCGCTCACGAGGGAGACAAACTGCTTTGGCTGTTTGCAAGGCTAGGAAAGAGCAGAGCCCCAGTCTTGCTGTTCATCTGCAATGACTGCCAGGGCAAGTGAGGACCGGCAAGACAATTCCTGCCTAGCACCTTCCTTGGAGGAGAGAGAGTGCAACGTTTCATTTTAGCATTTTGGCGGTCACGAGTGAGACAAACTGCTTTGGCTGTTTGCAAGGCTAGGAAAGAGCTGAGCCCCAGTCTTGCTGTTTATCTGCAATGACTGCCAGGGCAAGTGAGGACCAGCAAGACAATTCCTGCCTAGCACCTTCCTTGGTGGAGAGAGAGTGCAACGTTTCATTTTAGCATTTTGGCGCTCACGAGGGAGACAAACTTCTTTGGCTGTTTGCAAGGCTAGGAAAGAGCAGAGCCCCAGTCTTGCTGTTTATCTGCAATGACTGCCAGGGCAAGTGAGGACGAGCAAGACAATTCCTGCCTAGCACCTTCCTTGGAGGAGAGAGAGTGCAACGTTTCATTTTAGCATTTTGGCGCTGACGAGGGAGACAAACTGCTTTGGCTGTTTGCAAGGCTAGGAAAGAGCAGAGCCCCAGTCCTGCTGTTTATCTGCAATGACTGCCAGGGCAAGTGAGGACCAGCAAGACAATTCCTGCCTAGCACCTTCCTTGGAGGAGAGAGAGTGCAACGTTTCATTTTAGCATTTTGGCGCTCACGAGCGAGACACACTGCTTTGGCTGTTTGCAAGGCTAGGAAAGAGCAGAGCCCCAGTCTTGCTGTTTATCTGCAATGACTGCCAGGGCAAGTGAGGACCAGCAAGACAATTCCTGCCTAGCACCTTCCGTGGAGGAGAGAGAGTGCAACGTTTCATTTTAGCATTTTGGCGCTCACGAGGGAGACAAACTGCTTTGGCTGTTTGCAAGGCTAGGAAAGAGCAGAGACCCAGTCTTGCTGTTTATCTGCAATGACTGCCAGGGCAAGTCAGGACCAGCAAGACAATTCCTGCCTAGCACCTTCCTTGGAGGGGAGAGAGTGCAACGTTTCATTTTAGCCTTTTGGCGCTCACGAGCGAGACACACAGCTTTGGCTGTTTGCAAGGCTAGGAAAGAGCAGAGCCTGAGTCTTGCTCTTTATCTGCAATGACTGCCAGGGCAAGTGAGGACCAGAAATACAGTTCCTGCCTAGCACCTTCCTTGGAGGAGAGAGAGTGCAACGTTTCATTTTAGCATTTTGGCGCTCACGAGGGAGACAAACTGCTTTGGCTGTTTGCAAGGCTAGGAAAGAGCAGAGCCCCAGTCTTGCTGTTCATCTGCAATGACTGCCAGGGCAAGTGAGGACCAGCAAGACAATTCCTGCCTAGCACCTTCCTTGGAGGAGAGTGCAACGTTTCATTTTAGCATTTTGGCGCTCACGAGCGAGACAAACTGCTTTGGCTGTTTGCAAGGCTAGGAAAGAGCAGAGCCCCAGTCTTGCTGTTCATCTGCAATGACTGCCAGGGCAAGTGAGGACCAGCAAGACAATTCCTGCCTAGCACCTTCCTTGGACGAGAGAGAGTGCAACGTTTCATTTTGCTTTTTGGAGTGCGAGAGTGAGAAAAAGCAGAGTGCCTGTTTGCAAGGCTAGGAAAGAGCAAAGCCCGAGTCTTGTGTTTATGTGCAATGACTGCCAGGGCAAGTGAGGACCAGCAAGACAATTCCTGCCTAGCACCTTCCTTGGAGGAGAGAGAGTGCAACGTTTCATTTTAGCATTTTGGCGCTCACGAGCGAGACACACTGCTTTGGCTGTTTGCAAGGCTAGGAAAGAGCAAAGCCCCAGTCTTGCTGTTCAACTGCAATGACTGCCAGGGCAAGTGAGGACCAGCAAGACAATTCCTGCCTAGCACCTTCCTTGGAGGAGAGAGAGTGCAACGTTTCATTTTAGCATTTTGGCGCTCACGAGGGAGACAAACTGCTTTGGCTGTTTGCAAGGCTAGGAAAGAGCAGAGCCCCAGTCTTGCTGTTTATCTGCAATGACTGCCAGGGCAAGTGAGGACCAGCAAGACAATTCCTGCCTAGCACCTTCCGTGGAGGAGAGAGAGTGCAACGTTTCATTTTGCTTTTTGGAGTGCGAGAGTGAGAAAAAGCAGAGTGCCTGTTTGCAAGGCTAGGAGAGAGCAAAGCCCGAGTCTTGCTGTTTATCTGCAATGACTGCCAGGGCAAGTGAGGACCAGCAAGACAATTCCTGCCTAGCACCTTCCTTGGAGGAGAGAGAGTTCAACGTTTCATTTTAGCATTTTGGCGCTCACGAGGGAGACAAACTTCTTTGGCTGTTTGCAAGGCTAGGAAAGAGCAGAGACCCAGTCTTGCTGTTTATCTGCAATGACTGCTAGGGCAAGTGAGGACCAGCAATACAATTCCTGCCTAGCACCTTCCTTGGAGGAGAGAGAGTGCAACGTTTCATTTTAGCATTTTGGCGCTCACGACCGAGACACACTGCTTTGGCTGTTTGCAAGGCTAGGAAAGAGCAGAGCCTGAGTCTTGCTGTTTATCTGCAATGACTGCCAGGGCAAGTGAGGACCAGAAATACAGTTCCTGCCTAGCACCTTCCTTGGAGGAGAGAGAGTGCAACGTTTCATTTTAGCATTTTGGCGCTCACGAGGGAGACAAACTGCTTTGGCTGTTTGCAAGGCTAGGAAAGAGCAGAGCCCCAGTCTTGCTGTTCATCTGCAATGACTGCCAGGGCAAGTGAGGACCGGCAAGACAATTCCTGCCTAGCACCTTCCTTGGAGGAGAGAGAGTGCAACGTTTCATTTTAGCATTTTGGCGGTCACGAGTGAGACAAACTGCTTTGGCTGTTTGCAAGGCTAGGAAAGAGCTGAGCCCCAGTCTTGCTGTTTATCTGCAATGACTGCCAGGGCAAGTGAGGACCAGCAAGACAATTCCTGCCTAGCACCTTCCTTGGAGGAGAGAGAGTGCAACGTTTCATTTTAGCATTTTGGCGCTCACGAGGGAGACAAACTTCTTTGGCTGTTTGCAAGGCTAGGAAAGAGCAGAGCCCCAGTCTTGCTGTTTATCTGCAATGACTGCCAGGGCAAGTGAGGACCAGCAAGACAATTCCTGCCTAGCACCTTCCTTGGAGGAGAGAGAGTGCAACTTTCATTTTAGCATTTTGGCGCTGACGAGGGAGACAAACTGCTTTGGCTGTTTGCAAGGCTAGGAAAGAGCAGAGCCCCAGTCCTGCTGTTTATCTGCAATGACTGCCAGGGCAAGTGAGGACCAGCAAGACAATTCCTGCCTAGCACCTTCCTTGGAGGAGAGAGAGTGCAACGTTTCATTTTAGCATTTTGGCGCTCACGAGCGAGACACACTGCTTTGGCTGTTTGCAAGGCTAGGAAAGAGCAGAGCCCCAGTCTTGCTGTTTATCTGCAATGACTGCCAGGGCAAGTGAGGACCAGCAAGACAATTCCTGCCTAGCACCTTCCGTGGAGGAGAGAGAGTGCAACGTTTCATTTTAGCATTTTGGCGCTCACGAGGGAGACAAACTGCTTTGGCTGTTTGCAAGGCTAGGAAAGAGCAGAGACCCAGTCTTGCTGTTTATCTGCAATGACTGCCAGGGCAAGTCAGGACCAGCAAGACAATTCCTGCCTAGCACCTTCCTTGGAGGGGAGAGAGTGCAACGTTTCATTTTAGCCTTTTGGCGCTCACGAGCGAGACACACAGCTTTGGCTGTTTGCAAGGCTAGGAAAGAGCAGAGCCTGAGTCTTGCTCTTTATCTGCAATGACTGCCAGGGCAAGTGAGGACCAGAAATACAGTTCCTGCCTAGCACCTTCCTTGGAGGAGAGAGAGTGCAACGTTTCATTTTAGCATTTTGGCGCTCACGAGGGAGACAAACTGCTTTGGCTGTTTGCAAGGCTAGGAAAGAGCAGAGCCCCAGTCTTGCTGTTCATCTGCAATGACTGCCAGGGCAAGTGAGGACCAGCAAGACAATTCCTGCCTAGCACCTTCCTTGGAGGAGAGTACAACGTTTCATTTTAGCATTTTGGCGCTCACGAGCGAGACAAACTGCTTTGGCTGTTTGCAAGGCTAGGAAAGAGCAGAGCCCTAGTCTTGCTGTTCATCTGCAATGACTGCCAGGGCAAGTGAGGACCAGCAAGACAATTCCTGCCTAGCACCTTCCTTGGACGAGAGAGAGTGCAACGTTTCATTTTGCTTTTTGGAGTGCGAGAGTGAGAAAAAGCAGAGTGCCTGTTTGCAAGGCTAGGAAAGAGCAAAGCCCGAGTCTTGTGTTTATGTGCAATGACTGCCAGGGCAAGTGAGGACCAGCAAGACAATTCCTGCCTAGCACCTTCCTTGGAGGAGAGAGAGTGCAACGTTTCATTTTAGCATTTTGGCGCTCACGAGCGAGACACACTGCTTTGGCTGTTTGCAAGGCTAGGAAAGAGCAAAGCCCCAGTCTTGATGTTCAACTGCAATGACTGCCAGGGCAAGTGAGGACCAGCAAGACAATTCCTGCCTAGCACCTTCCTTGGAGGAGAGAGAGTGCAACGTTTCATTTTAGCATTTTGGCGCTCACGAGGGAGACAAACTACTTTGGCTGTTTGCAAGGCTAGGAAAGAGCAGAGCCCCAGTCTTGCTGTTTATCTGCAATGACTGCCAGGGCAAGTGAGGACCAGCAAGACAATTCCTGCCTAGCACCTTCCTTGGAGGAGAGAGAGTGCAACGTTTCATTTTAGAATTTTGGCGCTCACGAGGGAGACAAACTGCTTTGGCTGTTTGCAAGGCTAGGAAAGAGCAGAGCCCCAGTCTTGCTGTTTATCTGCAATGACTGCCAGGGCAAGTGAGGACCAGCAAGACAATTCCTGCCTAGCACCTTCCTTGGAAGAGAGAGAGTTCAACGTTTCATTTTAGCATTTTGGCGCTCACGAGGGAGACAAACTTCTTTGGCTGTTCGCAAGGCTAGGAAAGAGCAGAGACCCAGTCTTGCTCTTTATCTGCAATGACTGCTAGGGCAAGTGGGGACCAGCAATACAATTCCTGCCTAGCACCTTCCTTGGAGGAGAGAGAGTGCAACGTTTCATTTTAGCATTTTGGCGCTCACGACCGAGACACACTGCTTTGGCTGTTTGCAAGGCTAGGAAAGAGCAGAGCCTGAGTCTTGCTGTTTATCTGCAATGACTGCCAGGGCAAGTGAGGACCAGAAATACAGTTCCTGCCTAGCACCTTCCTTGGAGGAGAGAGAGTGCAACGTTTCATTTTAGCATTTTGGCGCTCACGAGGGAGACAAACTGCTTTGGCTGTTTGCAAGGCTAGGAAAGAGCAGAGCCCCAGTCTTGCTGTTCATCTGCAATGACTGCCAGGGCAAGTGAGGACCAGGAAGACAATTCCTGCCTAGCACCTTCCTTGGAGGAGAGAGAGTGCAACGTTTCATTTTAGAATTTTGGCGCTCACGAGGGAGACAAACTGCTTTGGCTGTTTGCAAGGCTAGGAAAGAGCTGAGCCCCAGTCTTGCTGTTTATCTGCAATGACTGCCAGGGCAAGTGAGGACCAGCAAGACAATTCCTGCCTAGCACCTTCCTTGGAGGAGAGAGAGTGCAACGTTTCATTTTAGCATTTTGGCGCTCACGAGGGATACAAACTTCTTTGGCTGTTTGCAAGGCTAGGAAAGAGCAGAGCCCCAGTCTTGCTGTTTATCTGCAATGACTGCCAGGGCAAGTGAGGACCAGCAAGACAATTCCTGCCTAGCACCTTCCTTGGAGGAGAGAGAGTGCAACGTTTCATTTTAGCATTTTGGCGCTGACGAGGGAGACAAACTGCTTTGGCTGTTTGCAAGGCTAGGAAAGAGCAGAGCCCCAGTCCTGCTGTTTATCTGCAATGACTGCCAGGGCAAGTGAGGACCAGCAAGACAATTCCTGCCTAGCACCTTCCTTGGAGGAGAGAGAGTGCAACGTTTCATTTTAGCATTTTGGCGCTCACGAGCGAGACACACTGCTTTGGCTGTTTGTAAGGCTAGGAAAGAGCAGAGCCTGAGTCTTGCTGTTTATCTGCAATGACTGCCAGGGCAAGTGAGGACCAGAAATACAGTTCCTGCCTAGCACCTTCCTTGGAGGAGAGAGAGTGCAACGTTTCATTTTAGCATTTTGGCGCTCACGAGGGAGACAAACTGCTTTGGCTGTTTGCAAGGCTAGGAAAGAGCAGAGCCCCAGTCTTGCTGTTCATCTGCAATGACTGCCAGGGCAAGTGAGGACCAGCAAGACAATTCCTGCATAGCACCTTCCTTGGAGGAGAGAGAGTGCAACGGTTCATTTTAGCATTTTGGCGGTCACGAGCGAGACAAACTGCTTTGGCTGTTTGCAAGGCTAGGAAAGAGCAGAGCCCCAGTCTTGCTGTTTATCTGCAATGACTGCCAGGGCAAGTGAGGACCAGCAAGAAAATTCCTGCCTAGCACCTTCCTTGGAGGAGAGAGAGTGCAACGTTTCATTTTAGCATTTTGGCGCTCACGAGGGAGACAAACTGCTTTGGCTGTTTGCAAGGCTAGGAAAGAGCAGAGCCCCAGTCTTGCTGTTCAACTGCAATGACTGCCAGGGCAAGTGAGGACCAGCAAGACAATTCCTGCCTAGCACCTTCCTTGGACGAGAGAGAGTGCAACGTTTCATTTTGCTTTTTGGAGTGCGAGAGTGAGAAAAAGCAGAGTGCCTGTTTGCAAGGCTAGGAAAGAGCAAAGCCCGAGTCTTGCTGTTTATCTGCAATGACTGCCAGGGCAAGTGAGGACCAGCAAGACAATTCCTGCCTAGCACCTTCCTTGGAGGAGAGAGAGTGCAACGTTTCATTTTAGCATTTTGGCGCTCACGGGGGAGACAAACTGCTTTGGCTGTTTGCAAGGCTAGGAAAGAGCAGAGCCCCAGTCTTGCTGTTTATCTGCAATGACTGCCAGGGCAAGTGAGGACCAGCAAGACAATTCCTGCCTAGCACCTTCCTTGGAGGAGAGAGAGTGCAACGTTTCATTTTAGAATTTTGGCGCTCACGAGGGAGACAAACTGCTTTGGCTGTTTGCAAGGCTAGGAAAGAGCAGAGCCCCAGTCTTGCTGTGTATCTGCAATGACTGCGAGGGCAAGTGAGGACCAGCAAGACAATTCCTGCCTAGCACCTTCCGTGGAGGAGAGAGAGTGCAACGTTTCATTTTAGCATTTTGGCGCTCACGAGGGAGACAAACTGCTTTGGCTGTTTGCAAGGCTAGGAAAGAGCAGAGACCCAGTCTTGCTGTTTATCTGCAATGACTGCCAGGGCAAGTCAGGACCAGCAAGACAATTCCTGCCTAGCACCTTCCTTGGAGGGGAGAGAGTGCAACGTTTCATTTTAGCCTTTTGGCGCTCACGAGCGAGACACACAGCTTTGGCTGTTTGCAAGGCTAGGAAAGAGCAGAGCCTGAGTCTTGCTCTTTATCTGCAATGACTGCCAGGGCAAGTGAGGACCAGAAATACAGTTCCTGCCTAGCACCTTCCTTGGAGGAGAGAGAGTGCAACGTTTCATTTTAGCATTTTGGCGCTCACGAGGGAGACAAACTGCTTTGGCTGTTTGCAAGGCTAGGAAAGAGCAGAGCCCCAGTCTTGCTGTTCATCTGCAATGACTGCCAGGGCAAGTGAGGACCAGCAAGACAATTCCTGCCTAGCACCTTCCTTGGAGGAGAGTGCAACGTTTCATTTTAGCATTTTGGCGCTCACGAGCGAGACAAACTGCTTTGGCTGTTTGCAAGGCTAGGAAAGAGCAGAGCCCCAGTCTTGCTGTTCATCTGCAATGACTGCCAGGGCAAGTGAGGACCAGCAAGACAATTCCTGCCTAGCACCTTCCTTGGACGAGAGAGAGTGCAACGTTTCATTTTGCTTTTTGGAGTGCGAGAGTGAGAAAAAGCAGAGTGCCTGTTTGCAAGGCTAGGAAAGAGCAGAGCCCCAGTCTTGCTGTTCATCTGCAATGACTGCCAGGGCAAGTGAGGACCAGCAAGACAATTCCTGCCTAGCACCTTCCTTGGAGGAGAGAGAGTGCAACGTTTCATTTTAGCATTTTGGCGCTCACGAGGGAGACAAACTGCTTTGGCTGTTTGCAAGGCTAGGAAAGAGCAGAGTCCCAGTCTTGCTGTTCATCTGCAATGACTGCCAGGGCAAGTGAGGACCAGCAAGACAATTCCTGCCTAGCAACTTCCTTGGAGGAGAGAGAGTGCAACGTTTCATTTTAGCATTTTGGCGGTCACGAGCGAGACAAACTGCTTTGGCTGTTTGCAAGGCTAGGAAAGAGCAGAGCCCCAGTCTTGCTGTTTTTCTGAAATGACTGCCAGGGCAAGTCAGGACCAGCAAGACAATTCCTGCCTAGCACCTTCCTTGGAGGAGAGAGAGTGCAACGTTTCATTTTGCCATTTGGAGTGCGAGAGAGAGAAAAAGCAGAGTGCCTGTTTGCAAGGCTAGGAAAGAGCAGAGCCCGAGTCTTGCTGTTTATCTGCAATGTCTGCCAGGGCAAGTGAGGACCAGCAAGACAATTCCTGCCTAGCACCTTCCTTGGAGGAGAGAGAGTGCAACGTTTCATTTTAGCATTTTGGCGCTCATGAGGGAGACAAACTGCTTTGGCTGTTTGCAAGGCTAGGAAAGAGCAGAGACCCAGTCTTGCTGTTTATCTGCAATGACTGCCAGGGCAAGTCAGGACCAGCAAGACAATTCCTGCCTAGCACCTTCCTTGGAGGGGAGAGAGTGCAACGTTTCATTTTAGCCTTTTGGCGCTCACGAGCGAGACACACAGCTTTGGCTGTTTGCAAGGCTAGGAAAGAGCAGAGCCTGAGTCTTGCTCTTTATCTGCAATGACTGCCAGGGCAAGTGAGGACCAGAAATACAGTTCCTGCCTAGCACCTTCCTTGGAGGAGAGAGAGTGCAACGTTTCATTTTAGCATTTTGGCGCTCACGAGGGAGACAAACTGCTTTGGCTGTTTGCAAGGCTAGGAAAGAGCAGAGCCCCAGTCTTGCTGTTCATCTGCAATGACTGCCAGGGCAAGTGAGGACCAGCAAGACAATTCCTGCCTAGCACCTTCCTTGGAGGAGAGTGCAACGTTTCATTTTAGCATTTTGGCGCTCACGAGCGAGACAAACTGCTTTGGCTGTTTGCAAGGCTAGGAAAGAGCAGAGCCCTAGTCTTGCTGTTCATCTGCAATGACTGCCAGGGCAAGTGAGGACCAGCAAGACAATTCCTGCCTAGCACCTTCCTTGGACGAGAGAGAGTGCAACGTTTCATTTTGCTTTTTGGAGTGCGAGAGTGAGAAAAAGCAGAGTGCCTGTTTGCAAGGCTAGGAAAGAGCAAAGCCCGAGTCTTGTGTTTATGTGCAATGACTGCCAGGGCAAGTGAGGACCAGCAAGACAATTCCTGCCTAGCACCTTCCTTGGAGGAGAGAGAGTGCAACGTTTCATTTTAGCATTTTGGCGCTCACGAGCGAGACACACTGCTTTGGCTGTTTGCAAGGCTAGGAAAGAGCAAAGCCCCAGTCTTGATGTTCAACTGCAATGACTGCCAGGGCAAGTGAGGACCAGCAAGACAATTCCTGCCTAGCACCTTCCTTGGAGGAGAGAGAGTGCAACGTTTCATTTTAGCATTTTGGCGCTCACGAGGGAGACAAACTGCTTTGGCTGTTTGCAAGGCTAGGAAAGAGCAGAGCCCCAGTCTTGCTGTTTATCTGCAATGACTGCCAGGGCAAGTGAGGACCAGCAAGACAATTCCTGCCTAGCACCTTCCTTGGAGGAGAGAGAGTGCAACGTTTCATTTTAGAATTTTGGCGCTCACGAGGGAGACAAACTGCTTTGGCTGTTTGCAAGGCTAGGAAAGAGCAGAGCCCCAGTCTTGCTGTTTATCTGCAATGACTGCCAGGGCAAGTGAGGACCAGCAAGACAATTCCTGCCTAGCACCTTCCTTGGAAGAGAGAGAGTTCAACGTTTCATTTTAGCATTTTGGCGCTCACGAGGGAGACAAACTTCTTTGGCTGTTCGCAAGGCTAGGAAAGAGCAGAGACCCAGTCTTGCTCTTTATCTGCAATGACTGCTAGGGCAAGTGGGGACCAGCAATACAATTCCTGCCTAGCACCTTCCTTGGAGGAGAGAGAGTGCAACGTTTCATTTTAGCATTTTGGCGCTCACGACCGAGACACACTGCTTTGGCTGTTTGCAAGGCTAGGAAAGAGCAGAGCCTGAGTCTTGCTGTTTATCTGCAATGACTGCCAGGGCAAGTGAGGACCAGAAATACAGTTCCTGCCTAGCACCTTCCTTGGAGGAGAGAGAGTGCAACGTTTCATTTTAGCATTTTGGCGCTCACGAGGGAGACAAACTGCTTTGGCTGTTTGCAAGGCTAGGAAAGAGCAGAGCCCCAGTCTTGCTGTTCATCTGCAATGACTGCCAGGGCAAGTGAGGACCAGGAAGACAATTCCTGCCTAGCACCTTCCTTGGAGGAGAGAGAGTGCAACGTTTCATTTTAGAATTTTGGCGCTCACGAGGGAGACAAACTGCTTTGGCTGTTTGCAAGGCTAGGAAAGAGCTGAGCCCCAGTCTTGCTGTTTATCTGCAATGACTGCCAGGGCAAGTGAGGACCAGCAAGACAATTCCTGCCTAGCACCTTCCTTGGAGGAGAGAGAGTGCAACGTTTCATTTTAGCATTTTGGCGCTCACGAGGGATACAAACTTCTTTGGCTGTTTGCAAGGCTAGGAAAGAGCAGAGCCCCAGTCTTGCTGTTTATCTGCAATGACTGCCAGGGCAAGTGAGGACCAGCAAGACAATTCCTGCCTAGCACCTTCCTTGGAGGAGAGAGAGTGCAACGTTTCATTTTAGCATTTTGGCGCTGACGAGGGAGACAAACTGCTTTGGCTGTTTGCAAGGCTAGGAAAGAGCAGAGCCCCAGTCCTGCTGTTTATCTGCAATGACTGCCAGGGCAAGTGAGGACCAGCAAGACAATTCCTGCCTAGCACCTTCCTTGGAGGAGAGAGAGTGCAACGTTTCATTTTAGCATTTTGGCGCTCACGAGCGAGACACACTGCTTTGGCTGTTTGTAAGGCTAGGAAAGAGCAGAGCCTGAGTCTTGCTGTTTATCTGCAATGACTGCCAGGGCAAGTGAGGACCAGAAATACAGTTCCTGCCTAGCACCTTCCTTGGAGGAGAGAGAGTGCAACGTTTCATTTTAGCATTTTGGCGCTCACGAGGGAGACAAACTGCTTTGGCTGTTTGCAAGGCTAGGAAAGAGCAGAGCCCCAGTCTTGCTGTTCATCTGCAATGACTGCCAGGGCAAGTGAGGACCAGCAAGACAATTCCTGCCTAGCACCTTCCTTGGAGGAGAGTGCAACGTTTCATTTTAGCATTTTGGCGCTCACGAGCGAGACAAACTGCTTTGGCTGTTTGCAAGGCTAGGAAAGAGCAGAGCCCTAGTCTTGCTGTTCATCTGCAATGACTGCCAGGGCAAGTGAGGACCAGCAAGACAATTCCTGCCTAGCACCTTCCTTGGACGAGAGAGAGTGCAACGTTTCATTTTGCTTTTTGGAGTGCGAGAGTGAGAAAAAGCAGAGTGCCTGTTTGCAAGGCTAGGAAAGAGCAAAGCCCGAGTCTTGTGTTTATGTGCAATGACTGCCAGGGCAAGTGAGGACCAGCAAGACAATTCCTGCCTAGCACCTTCCTTGGAGGAGAGAGAGTGCAACGTTTCATTTTAGCATTTTGGCGCTCACGAGCGAGACACACTGCTTTGGCTGTTTGCAAGGCTAGGAAAGAGCAAAGCCCCAGTCTTGATGTTCAACTGCAATGACTGCCAGGGCAAGTGAGGACCAGCAAGACAATTCCTGCCTAGCACCTTCCTTGGAGGAGAGAGAGTGCAACGTTTCATTTTAGCATTTTGGCGCTCACGAGGGAGACAAACTGCTTTGGCTGTTTGCAAGGCTAGGAAAGAGCAGAGCCCCAGTCTTGCTGTTTATCTGCAATGACTGCCAGGGCAAGTGAGGACCAGCAAGACAATTCCTGCCTAGCACCTTCCTTGGAGGAGAGAGAGTGCAACGTTTCATTTTAGAATTTTGGCGCTCACGAGGGAGACAAACTGCTTTGGCTGTTTGCAAGGCTAGGAAAGAGCAGAGCCCCAGTCTTGCTGTTTATCTGCAATGACTGCCAGGGCAAGTGAGGACCAGCAAGACAATTCCTGCCTAGCACCTTCCTTGGAAGAGAGAGAGTTCAACGTTTCATTTTAGCATTTTGGCGCTCACGAGGGAGACAAACTTCTTTGGCTGTTCGCAAGGCTAGGAAAGAGCAGAGACCCAGTCTTGCTCTTTATCTGCAATGACTGCTAGGGCAAGTGGGGACCAGCAATACAATTCCTGCCTAGCACCTTCCTTGGAGGAGAGAGAGTGCAACGTTTCATTTTAGCATTTTGGCGCTCACGACCGAGACACACTGCTTTGGCTGTTTGCAAGGCTAGGAAAGAGCAGAGCCTGAGTCTTGCTGTTTATCTGCAATGACTGCCAGGGCAAGTGAGGACCAGAAATACAGTTCCTGCCTAGCACCTTCCTTGGAGGAGAGAGAGTGCAACGTTTCATTTTAGAATTTTGGCGCTCACGAGGGAGACAAACTGCTTTGGCTGTTTGCAAGGCTAGGAAAGAGCAGAGCCCCAGTCTTGCTGTTCATCTGCAATGACTGCCAGGGCAAGTGAGGACCAGGAAGACAATTCCTGCCTAGCACCTTCCTTGGAGGAGAGAGAGTGCAACGTTTCATTTTAGAATTTTGGCGCTCACGAGGGAGACAAACTGCTTTGGCTGTTTGCAAGGCTAGGAAAGAGCTGAGCCCCAGTCTTGCTGTTTATCTGCAATGACTGCCAGGGCAAGTGAGGACCAGCAAGACAATTCCTGCCTAGCACCTTCCTTGGAGGAGAGAGAGTGCAACGTTTCATTTTAGCATTTTGGCGCTGACGAGGGAGACAAACTGCTTTGGCTGTTTGCAAGGCTAGGAAAGAGCAGAGCCCCAGTCCTGCTGTTTATCTGCAATGACTGCCAGGGCAAGTGAGGACCAGCAAGACAATTCCTGCCTAGCACCTTCCTTGGAGGAGAGAGAGTGCAACGTTTCATTTTAGCATTTTGGCGCTCACGAGCGAGACACACTGCTTTGGCTGTTTGTAAGGCTAGGAAAGAGCTGAGCCTGAGTCTTGCTGTTTATCTGCAATGACTGCCAGGGCAAGTGAGGACCAGAAATACAGTTCCTGCCTAGCACCTTCCTTGGAGGAGAGAGAGTGCAACGTTTCATTTTAGCATTTTGGCGCTCACGAGGGAGACAAACTGCTTTGGCTGTTTGCAAGGCTAGGAAAGAGCAGAGCCCCAGTCTTGCTGTTCATCTGCAATGACTGCCAGGGCAAGTGAGGACCAGCAAGACAATTCCTGCATAGCACCTTCCTTGGAGGAGAGAGAGTGCAACGGTTCATTTTAGCATTTTGGCGGTCACGAGCGAGACAAACTGCTTTGGCTGTTTGCAAGGCTAGGAAAGAGCAGAGCCCCAGTCTTGCTGTTTATCTGCAATGACTGCCAGGGCAAGTGAGGACCAGCAAGAAAATTCCTGCCTAGCACCTTCCTTGGAGGAGAGAGAGTGCAACGTTTCATTTTAGCATTTTGGCGCTCACGAGGGAGACAAACTGCTTTGGCTGTTTGCAAGGCTAGGAAAGAGCAGAGCCCCAGTCTTGCTGTTCAACTGCAATGACTGCCAGGGCAAGTGAGGACCAGCAAGACAATTCCTGCCTAGCACCTTCCTTGGACGAGAGAGAGTGCAACGTTTCATTTTGCTTTTTGGAGTGCGAGAGTGAGAAAAAGCAGAGTGCCTGTTTGCAAGGCTAGGAAAGAGCAAAGCCCGAGTCTTGCTGTTTATCTGCAATGACTGCCAGGGCAAGTGAGGACCAGCAAGACAATTCCTGCCTAGCACCTTCCTTGGAGGAGAGAGAGTGCAACGTTTCATTTTAGCATTTTGGCGCTCACGGGGGAGACAAACTGCTTTGGCTGTTTGCAAGGCTAGGAAAGAGCAGAGCCCCAGTCTTGCTGTTTATCTGCAATGACTGCCAGGGCAAGTGAGGACCAGCAAGACAATTCCTGCCTAGCACCTTCCTTGGAGGAGAGAGAGTGCAACGTTTCATTTTAGAATTTTGGCGCTCACGAGGGAGACAAACTGCTTTGGCTGTTTGCAAGGCTAGGAAAGAGCAGAGCCCCAGTCTTGCTGTGTATCTGCAATGACTGCGAGGGCAAGTGAGGACCAGCAAGACAATTCCTGCCTAGCACCTTCCGTGGAGGAGAGAGAGTGCAACGTTTCATTTTAGCATTTTGGCGCTCACGAGGGAGACAAACTGCTTTGGCTGTTTGCAAGGCTAGGAAAGAGCAGAGACCCAGTCTTGCTGTTTATCTGCAATGACTGCCAGGGCAAGTCAGGACCAGCAAGACAATTCCTGCCTAGCACCTTCCTTGGAGGGGAGAGAGTGCAACGTTTCATTTTAGCCTTTTGGCGCTCACGAGCGAGACACACAGCTTTGGCTGTTTGCAAGGCTAGGAAAGAGCAGAGCCTGAGTCTTGCTCTTTATCTGCAATGACTGCCAGGGCAAGTGAGGACCAGAAATACAGTTCCTGCCTAGCACCTTCCTTGGAGGAGAGAGAGTGCAACGTTTCATTTTAGCATTTTGGCGCTCACGAGGGAGACAAACTGCTTTGGCTGTTTGCAAGGCTAGGAAAGAGCAGAGCCCCAGTCTTGCTGTTCATCTGCAATGACTGCCAGGGCAAGTGAGGACCAGCAAGACAATTCCTGCCTAGCACCTTCCTTGGAGGAGAGTGCAACGTTTCATTTTAGCATTTTGGCGCTCACGAGCGAGACAAACTGCTTTGGCTGTTTGCAAGGCTAGGAAAGAGCAGAGCCCCAGTCTTGCTGTTCATCTGCAATGACTGCCAGGGCAAGTGAGGACCAGCAAGACAATTCCTGCCTAGCACCTTCCTTGGACGAGAGAGAGTGCAACGTTTCATTTTGCTTTTTGGAGTGCGAGAGTGAGAAAAAGCAGAGTGCCTGTTTGCAAGGCTAGGAAAGAGCAGAGCCCCAGTCTTGCTGTTCATCTGCAATGACTGCCAGGGCAAGTGAGGACCAGCAAGACAATTCCTGCCTAGCACCTTCCTTGGAGGAGAGAGAGTGCAACGTTTCATTTTAGCATTTTGGCGCTCACGAGGGAGACAAACTGCTTTGGCTGTTTGCAAGGCTAGGAAAGAGCAGAGTCCCAGTCTTGCTGTTCATCTGCAATGACTGCCAGGGCAAGTGAGGACCAGCAAGACAATTCCTGCCTAGCAACTTCCTTGGAGGAGAGAGAGTGCAACGTTTCATTTTAGCATTTTGGCGGTCACGAGCGAGACAAACTGCTTTGGCTGTTTGCAAGGCTAGGAAAGAGCAGAGCCCCAGTCTTGCTGTTTTTCTGAAATGACTGCCAGGGCAAGTCAGGACCAGCAAGACAATTCCTGCCTAGCACCTTCCTTGGAGGAGAGAGAGTGCAACGTTTCATTTTGCCATTTGGAGTGCGAGAGAGAGAAAAAGCAGAGTGCCTGTTTGCAAGGCTAGGAAAGAGCAGAGCCCGAGTCTTGCTGTTTATCTGCAATGTCTGCCAGGGCAAGTGAGGACCAGCAAGACAATTCCTGCCTAGCACCTTCCTTGGAGGAGAGAGAGTGCAACGTTTCATTTTAGCATTTTGGCGCTCATGAGGGAGACAAACTGCTTTGGCTGTTTGCAAGGCTAGGAAAGAGCAGAGACCCAGTCTTGCTGTTTATCTGCAATGACTGCCAGGGCAAGTGAGGACCAGCAAGACAATTCCTGCCTAGCACCTTCCTTGGAGGGGAGAGAGTGCAACGTTTCATTTTAGCCTTTTGGCGCTCACGAGCGAGACACACAGCTTTGGCTGTTTGCAAGGCTAGGAAAGAGCAGAGCCTGAGTCTTGCTCTTTATCTGCAATGACTGCCAGGGCAAGTGAGGACCAGAAATACAGTTCCTGCCTAGCACCTTCCTTGGAGGAGAGAGAGTGCAACGTTTCATTTTAGCATTTTGGCGCTCACGAGGGAGACAAACTGCTTTGGCTGTTTGCAAGGCTAGGAAAGAGCAGAGCCCCAGTCTTGCTGTTCATCTGCAATGACTGCCAGGGCAAGTGAGGACCAGCAAGACAATTCCTGCCTAGCACCTTCCTTGGAGGAGAGTGCAACGTTTCATTTTAGCATTTTGGCGCTCACGAGCGAGACAAACTGCTTTGGCTGTTTGCAAGGCTAGGAAAGAGCAGAGCCCTAGTCTTGCTGTTCATCTGCAATGACTGCCAGGGCAAGTGAGGACCAGCAAGACAATTCCTGCCTAGCACCTTCCTTGGACGAGAGAGAGTGCAACGTTTCATTTTGCTTTTTGGAGTGCGAGAGTGAGAAAAAGCAGAGTGCCTGTTTGCAAGGCTAGGAAAGAGCAAAGCCCGAGTCTTGTGTTTATGTGCAATGACTGCCAGGGCAAGTGAGGACCAGCAAGACAATTCCTGCCTAGCACCTTCCTTGGAGGAGAGAGAGTGCAACGTTTCATTTTAGCATTTTGGCGCTCACGAGCGAGACACACTGCTTTGGCTGTTTGCAAGGCTAGGAAAGAGCAAAGCCCCAGTCTTGATGTTCAACTGCAATGACTGCCAGGGCAAGTGAGGACCAGCAAGACAATTCCTGCCTAGCACCTTCCTTGGAGGAGAGAGAGTGCAACGTTTCATTTTAGCATTTTGGCGCTCACGAGGGAGACAAACTGCTTTGGCTGTTTGCAAGGCTAGGAAAGAGCAGAGCCCCAGTCTTGCTGTTTATCTGCAATGACTGCCAGGGCAAGTGAGGACCAGCAAGACAATTCCTGCCTAGCACCTTCCTTGGAGGAGAGAGAGTGCAACGTTTCATTTTAGAATTTTGGCGCTCACGAGGGAGACAAACTGCTTTGGCTGTTTGCAAGGCTAGGAAAGAGCAGAGCCCCAGTCTTGCTGTTTATCTGCAATGACTGCCAGGGCAAGTGAGGACCAGCAAGACAATTCCTGCCTAGCACCTTCCTTGGAAGAGAGAGAGTTCAACGTTTCATTTTAGCATTTTGGCGCTCACGAGGGAGACAAACTTCTTTGGCTGTTCGCAAGGCTAGGAAAGAGCAGAGACCCAGTCTTGCTCTTTATCTGCAATGACTGCTAGGGCAAGTGAGGACCAGCAAGACAATTTCTGCCTAGCACCTTCCTTGGAGGAGAGAGAGTGCAACGTTTCATTTTAGCATTTTGGCGCTCACGACCGAGACACACTGCTTTGGCTGTTTGCAAGGCTAGGAAAGAGCAGAGCCTGAGTCTTGCTGTTTATCTGCAATGACTGCCAGGGCAAGTGAGGACCAGAAATACAGTTCCTGCCTAGCACCTTCCTTGGAGGAGAGAGAGTGCAACGTTTCATTTTAGCATTTTGGCGCTCACGAGGGAGACAAACTGCTTTGGCTGTTTGCAAGGCTAGGAAAGAGCAGAGCCCCAGTCTTGCTGTTCATCTGCAATGACTGCCAGGGCAAGTGAGGACCAGGAAGACAATTCCTGCCTAGCACCTTTCTTGGACGAGAGAGAGTGTGCAACGTTTCATTTTGCTTTTTGGAGTGCGAGAGTGAGAAAAAGCAGAGTGCCTGTTTGCAAGGCTAGGAAAGAGCAAAGCCCGAGTCTTGTGTTTATGTGCAATGACTGCCAGGGCAAGTGAGGACCAGCAAGACAATTCCTGCCTAGCACCTTCCTTGGAGGAGAGAGAGTGCAACGTTTCATTTTAGAATTTTGGCGCTCACGAGGGAGACAAACTGCTTTGGCTGTTTGCAAGGCTAGGAAAGAGCAGAGCCCCAGTCTTGCTGTGTATCTGCAATGACTGCGAGGGCAAGTGAGGACCAGCAAGACAATTCCTGCCTAGCACCTTCCGTGGAGGAGAGAGAGTGCAACGTTTCATTTTAGCATTTTGGCGCTCACGAGGGAGACAAACTGCTTTGGCTGTTTGCAAGGCTAGGAAAGAGCAGAGACCCAGTCTTGCTGTTTATCTGCAATGACTGCCAGGGCAAGTCAGGACCAGCAAGACAATTCCTGCCTAGCACCTTCCTTGGAGGGGAGAGAGTGCAACGTTTCATTTTAGCCTTTTGGCGCTCACGAGCGAGACACACAGCTTTGGCTGTTTGCAAGGCTAGGAAAGAGCAGAGCCTGAGTCTTGCTCTTTATCTGCAATGACTGCCAGGGCAAGTGAGGACCAGAAATACAGTTCCTGCCTAGCACCTTCCTTGGAGGAGAGAGAGTGCAACGTTTCATTTTAGCATTTTGGCGCTCACGAGGGAGACAAACTGCTTTGGCTGTTTGCAAGGCTAGGAAAGAGCAGAGCCCCAGTCTTGCTGTTCATCTGCAATGACTGCCAGGGCAAGTGAGGACCAGCAAGACAATTCCTGCCTAGCACCTTCCTTGGAGGAGAGTGCAACGTTTCATTTTAGCATTTTGGCGCTCACGAGCGAGACAAACTGCTTTGGCTGTTTGCAAGGCTAGGAAAGAGCAGAGCCCCAGTCTTGCTGTTCATCTGCAATGACTGCCAGGGCAAGTGAGGACCAGCAAGACAATTCCTGCCTAGCACCTTCCTTGGACGAGAGAGAGTGCAACGTTTCATTTTGCTTTTTGGAGTGCGAGAGTGAGAAAAAGCAGAGTGCCTGTTTGCAAGGCTAGGAAAGAGCAGAGCCCCAGTCTTGCTGTTCATCTGCAATGACTGCCAGGGCAAGTGAGGACCAGCAAGACAATTCCTGCCTAGCACCTTCCTTGGAGGAGAGAGAGTGCAACGTTTCATTTTAGCATTTTGGCGCTCACGAGGGAGACAAACTGCTTTGGCTGTTTGCAAGGCTAGGAAAGAGCAGAGTCCCAGTCTTGCTGTTCATCTGCAATGACTGCCAGGGCAAGTGAGGACCAGCAAGACAATTCCTGCCTAGCAACTTCCTTGGAGGAGAGAGAGTGCAACGTTTCATTTTAGCATTTTGGCGGTCACGAGCGAGACAAACTGCTTTGGCTGTTTGCAAGGCTAGGAAAGAGCAGAGCCCCAGTCTTGCTGTTTTTCTGAAATGACTGCCAGGGCAAGTCAGGACCAGCAAGACAATTCCTGCCTAGCACCTTCCTTGGAGGAGAGAGAGTGCAACGTTTCATTTTGCCATTTGGAGTGCGAGAGAGAGAAAAAGCAGAGTGCCTGTTTGCAAGGCTAGGAAAGAGCAGAGCCCGAGTCTTGCTGTTTATCTGCAATGTCTGCCAGGGCAAGTGAGGACCAGCAAGACAATTCCTGCCTAGCACCTTCCTTGGAGGAGAGAGAGTGCAACGTTTCATTTTAGCATTTTGGCGCTCATGAGGGAGACAAACTGCTTTGGCTGTTTGCAAGGCTAGGAAAGAGCAGAGACCCAGTCTTGCTGTTTATCTGCAATGACTGCCAGGGCAAGTGAGGACCAGCAAGACAATTCCTGCCTAGCACCTTCCTTGGAGGGGAGAGAGTGCAACGTTTCATTTTAGCCTTTTGGCGCTCACGAGCGAGACACACAGCTTTGGCTGTTTGCAAGGCTAGGAAAGAGCAGAGCCTGAGTCTTGCTCTTTATCTGCAATGACTGCCAGGGCAAGTGAGGACCAGAAATACAGTTCCTGCCTAGCACCTTCCTTGGAGGAGAGAGAGTGCAACGTTTCATTTTAGCATTTTGGCGCTCACGAGGGAGACAAACTGCTTTGGCTGTTTGCAAGGCTAGGAAAGAGCAGAGCCCCAGTCTTGCTGTTCATCTGCAATGACTGCCAGGGCAAGTGAGGACCAGCAAGACAATTCCTGCCTAGCACCTTCCTTGGAGGAGAGTGCAACGTTTCATTTTAGCATTTTGGCGCTCACGAGCGAGACAAACTGCTTTGGCTGTTTGCAAGGCTAGGAAAGAGCAGAGCCCTAGTCTTGCTGTTCATCTGCAATGACTGCCAGGGCAAGTGAGGACCAGCAAGACAATTCCTGCCTAGCACCTTCCTTGGACGAGAGAGAGTGCAACGTTTCATTTTGCTTTTTGGAGTGCGAGAGTGAGAAAAAGCAGAGTGCCTGTTTGCAAGGCTAGGAAAGAGCAAAGCCCGAGTCTTGTGTTTATGTGCAATGACTGCCAGGGCAAGTGAGGACCAGCAAGACAATTCCTGCCTAGCACCTTCCTTGGAGGAGAGAGAGTGCAACGTTTCATTTTAGCATTTTGGCGCTCACGAGCGAGACACACTGCTTTGGCTGTTTGCAAGGCTAGGAAAGAGCAAAGCCCCAGTCTTGATGTTCAACTGCAATGACTGCCAGGGCAAGTGAGGACCAGCAAGACAATTCCTGCCTAGCACCTTCCTTGGAGGAGAGAGAGTGCAACGTTTCATTTTAGCATTTTGGCGCTCACGAGGGAGACAAACTGCTTTGGCTGTTTGCAAGGCTAGGAAAGAGCAGAGCCCCAGTCTTGCTGTTTATCTGCAATGACTGCCAGGGCAAGTGAGGACCAGCAAGACAATTCCTGCCTAGCACCTTCCTTGGAGGAGAGAGAGTGCAACGTTTCATTTTAGAATTTTGGCGCTCACGAGGGAGACAAACTGCTTTGGCTGTTTGCAAGGCTAGGAAAGAGCAGAGCCCCAGTCTTGCTGTTTATCTGCAATGACTGCCAGGGCAAGTGAGGACCAGCAAGACAATTCCTGCCTAGCACCTTCCTTGGAAGAGAGAGAGTTCAACGTTTCATTTTAGCATTTTGGCGCTCACGAGGGAGACAAACTTCTTTGGCTGTTCGCAAGGCTAGGAAAGAGCAGAGACCCAGTCTTGCTCTTTATCTGCAATGACTGCTAGGGCAAGTGAGGACCAGCAAGACAATTTCTGCCTAGCACCTTCCTTGGAGGAGAGAGAGTGCAACGTTTCATTTTAGCATTTTGGCGCTCACGACCGAGACACACTGCTTTGGCTGTTTGCAAGGCTAGGAAAGAGCAGAGCCTGAGTCTTGCTGTTTATCTGCAATGACTGCCAGGGCAAGTGAGGACCAGAAATACAGTTCCTGCCTAGCACCTTCCTTGGAGGAGAGAGAGTGCAACGTTTCATTTTAGCATTTTGGCGCTCACGAGGGAGACAAACTGCTTTGGCTGTTTGCAAGGCTAGGAAAGAGCAGAGCCCCAGTCTTGCTGTTCATCTGCAATGACTGCCAGGGCAAGTGAGGACCAGGAAGACAATTCCTGCCTAGCACCTTTCTTGGACGAGAGAGAGTGTGCAACGTTTCATTTTGCTTTTTGGAGTGCGAGAGTGAGAAAAAGCAGAGTGCCTGTTTGCAAGGCTAGGAAAGAGCAAAGCCCGAGTCTTGTGTTTATGTGCAATGACTGCCAGGGCAAGTGAGGACCAGCAAGACAATTCCTGCCTAGCACCTTCCTTGGAGGAGAGAGAGTGCAACGTTTCATTTTAGCATTTTGGCGCTCACGAGCGAGACACACTGCTTTGGCTGTTTGCAAGGCTAGGAAAGAGCAAAGCCCCAGTCTTGATGTTCAACTGCAATGACTGCCAGGGCAAGTGAGGACCAGCAAGACAATTCCTGCCTAGCACCTTCCTTGGAGGAGAGAGAGTGCAACGTTTCATTTTAGCATTTTGGCGCTCACGAGGGAGACAAACTGCTTTGGCTGTTTGCAAGGCTAGGAAAGAGCAGAGCCCCAGTCTTGCTGTTTATCTGCAATGACTGCCAGGGCAAGTGAGGACCAGCAAGACAATTCCTGCCTAGCACCTTCCTTGGAGGAGAGAGAGTGCAACGTTTCATTTTAGAATTTTGGCGCTCACGAGGGAGACAAACTGCTTTGGCTGTTTGCAAGGCTAGGAAAGAGCAGAGCCCCAGTCTTGCTGTTTATCTGCAATGACTGCCAGGGCAAGTGAGGACCAGCAAGACAATTCCTGCCTAGCACCTTCCTTGGAAGAGAGAGAGTTCAACGTTTCATTTTAGCATTTTGGCGCTCACGAGGGAGACAAACTTCTTTGGCTGTTCGCAAGGCTAGGAAAGAGCAGAGACCCAGTCTTGCTCTTTATCTGCAATGACTGCTAGGGCAAGTGGGGACCAGCAATACAATTCCTGCCTAGCACCTTCCTTGGAGGAGAGAGAGTGCAACGTTTCATTTTAGCATTTTGGCGCTCACGACCGAGACACACTGCTTTGGCTGTTTGCAAGGCTAGGAAAGAGCAGAGCCTGAGTCTTGCTGTTTATCTGCAATGACTGCCAGGGCAAGTGAGGACCAGAAATACAGTTCCTGCCTAGCACCTTCCTTGGAGGAGAGAGAGTGCAACGTTTCATTTTAGCATTTTGGCGCTCACGAGGGAGACAAACTGCTTTGGCTGTTTGCAAGGCTAGGAAAGAGCAGAGCCCCAGTCTTGCTGTTCATCTGCAATGACTGCCAGGGCAAGTGAGGACCAGGAAGACAATTCCTGCCTAGCACCTTCCTTGGAGGAGAGAGAGTGCAACGTTTCATTTTAGAATTTTGGCGCTCACGAGGGAGACAAACTGCTTTGGCTGTTTGCAAGGCTAGGAAAGAGCTGAGCCCCAGTCTTGCTGTTTATCTGCAATGACTGCCAGGGCAAGTGAGGACCAGCAAGACAATTCCTGCCTAGCACCTTCCTTGGAGGAGAGAGAGTGCAACGTTTCATTTTAGCATTTTGGCGCTCACGAGGGATACAAACTTCTTTCGCTGTTTGCAAGGCTAGGAAAGAGCAGAGCCCCAGTCTTGCTGTTTATCTGCAATGACTGCCAGGGCAAGTGAGGACCAGCAAGACAATTCCTGCCTAGCACCTTCCTTGGAGGAGAGAGAGTGCAACGTTTCATTTTAGCATTTTGGCGCTGACGAGGGAGACAAACTGCTTTGGCTGTTTGCAAGGCTAGGAAAGAGCAGAGCCCCAGTCCTGCTGTTTATCTGCAATGACTGCCAGGGCAAGTGAGGACCAGCAAGACAATTCCTGCCTAGCACCTTCCTTGGAGGGGAGAGAGTGCAACGTTTCATTTTAGCCTTTTGGCGCTCACGAGCGAGACACACAGCTTTGGCTGTTTGCAAGGCTAGGAAAGAGCAGAGCCTGAGTCTTGCTCTTTATCTGCAATGACTGCCAGGGCAAGTGAGGACCAGAAATACAGTTCCTGCCTAGCACCTTCCTTGGAGGAGAGAGAGTGCAACGTTTCATTTTAGCATTTTGGCGCTCACGAGGGAGACAAACTGCTTTGGCTGTTTGCAAGGCTAGGAAAGAGCAGAGCCCCAGTCTTGCTGTTTATCTGCAATGACTGCCAGGGCAAGTGAGGACCAGCAAGACAATTCCTGCCTAGCACCTTCCTTGGAGGAGAGTGCAACGTTTCATTTTAGCATTTTGGCGCTCACGAGCGAGACAAACTGCTTTGGCTGTTTGCAAGGCTAGGAAAGAGCAGAGCCCTAGTCTTGCTGTTCATCTGCAATGACTGCCAGGGCAAGTGAGGACCAGCAAGACAATTCCTGCCTAGCACCTTCCTTGGACGAGAGAGAGTGCAACGTTTCATTTTGCTTTTTGGAGTGCGAGAGTGAGAAAAAGCAGAGTGCCTGTTTGCAAGGCTAGGAAAGAGCAAAGCCCGAGTCTTGTGTTTATGTGCAATGACTGCCAGGGCAAGTGAGGACCAGCAAGACAATTCCTGCCTAGCACCTTCCTTGGAGGAGAGAGAGTGCAACGTTTCATTTTAGCATTTTGGCGCTCACGAGCGAGACACACTGCTTTGGCTGTTTGCAAGGCTAGGAAAGAGCAAAGCCCCAGTCTTGATGTTCAACTGCAATGACTGCCAGGGCAAGTGAGGACCAGCAAGACAATTCCTGCCTAGCACCTTCCTTGGAGGAGAGAGAGTGCAACGTTTCATTTTAGCATTTTGGCGCTCACGAGGGAGACAAACTGCTTTGGCTGTTTGCAAGGCTAGGAAAGAGCAGAGCCCCAGTCTTGGTGTTTATCTGCAATGACTGCCAGGGCAAGTGAGGACCAGCAAGACAATTCCTGCCTAGCACCTTCCTTGGAGGAGAGAGAGTGCAACGTTTCATTTTAGAATTTTGGCGCTCACGAGGGAGACAAACTGCTTTGGCTGTTTGCAAGGCTAGGAAAGAGCAGAGCCCCAGTCTTGCTGTTTATCTGCAATGACTGCCAGGGCAAGTGAGGACCAGCAAGACAATTCCTGCCTAGCACCTTCCTTGGAAGAGAGAGAGTTCAACGTTTCATTTTAGCATTTTGGCGCTCACGAGGGAGACAAACTTCTTTGGCTGTTCGCAAGGCTAGGAAAGAGCAGAGACCCAGTCTTGCTCTTTATCTGCAATGACTGCTAGGGCAAGTGGGGACCAGCAATACAATTCCTGCCTAGCACCTTCCTTGGAGGAGAGAGAGTGCAACGTTTCATTTTAGCATTTTGGCGCTCACGACCGAGACACACTGCTTTGGCTGTTTGCAAGGCTAGGAAAGAGCAGAGCCTGAGTCTTGCTGTTTATCTGCAATGACTGCCAGGGCAAGTGAGGACCAGAAATACAGTTCCTGCCTAGCACCTTCCTTGGAGGAGAGAGAGTGCAACGTTTCATTTTAGCATTTTGGCGCTCACGAGGGAGACAAACTGCTTTGGCTGTTTGCAAGGCTAGGAAAGAGCAGAGCCCCAGTCTTGCTGTTCATCTGCAATGACTGCCAGGGCAAGTGAGGACCAGGAAGACAATTCCTGCCTAGCACCTTCCTTGGAGGAGAGAGAGTGCAACGTTTCATTTTAGAATTTTGGCGCTCACGAGGGAGACAAACTGCTTTGGCTGTTTGCAAGGCTAGGAAAGAGCTGAGCCCCAGTCTTGCTGTTTATCTGCAATGACTGCCAGGGCAAGTGAGGACCAGCAAGACAATTCCTGCCTAGCACCTTCCTTGGAGGAGAGAGAGTGCAACGTTTCATTTTAGCATTTTGGCGCTCACGAGGGATACAAACTTCTTTGGCTGTTTGCAAGGCTAGGAAAGAGCAGAGCCCCAGTCTTGCTGTTTATCTGCAATGACTGCCAGGGCAAGTGAGGACCAGCAAGACAATTCCTGCCTAGCACCTTCCTTGGAGGAGAGAGAGTGCAACGTTTCATTTTAGCATTTTGGCGCTGACGAGGGAGACAAACTGCTTTGGCTGTTTGCAAGGCTAGGAAAGAGCAGAACCCCAGTCCTGCTGTTTATCTGCAATGACTGCCAGGGCAAGTGAGGACCAGCAAGACAATTCCTGCCTAGCACCTTCCTTGGAGGAGAGAGAGTGCAACGTTTCATTTTAGCATTTTGGCGCTCACGAGCGAGACACACTGCTTTGGCTGTTTGTAAGGCTAGGAAAGAGCAGAGCCTGAGTCTTGCTGTTTATCTGCAATGACTGCCAGGGCAAGTGAGGACCAGAAATACAGTTCCTGCCTAGCACCTTCCTTGGAGGAGAGAGAGTGCAACGTTTCATTTTAGCATTTTGGCGCTCACGAGGGAGACAAACTGCTTTGGCTGTTTGCAAGGCTAGGAAAGAGCAGAGCCCCAGTCTTGCTGTTCATCTGCAATGACTGCCAGGGCAAGTGAGGACCAGCAAGACAATTCCTGCATAGCACCTTCCTTGGAGGAGAGAGAGTGCAACGGTTCATTTTAGCATTTTGGCGGTCACGAGCGAGACAAACTGCTTTGGCTGTTTGCAAGGCTAGGAAAGAGCAGAGCCCCAGTCTTGCTGTTTATCTGCAATGACTGCCAGGGCAAGTGAGGACCAGCAAGAAAATTCCTGCCTAGCACCTTCCTTGGAGGAGAGAGAGTGCAACGTTTCATTTTAGCATTTTGGCGCTCACGAGGGAGACAAACTGCTTTGGCTGTTTGCAAGGCTAGGAAAGAGCAGAGCCCCAGTCTTGCTGTTCAACTGCAATGACTGCCAGGGCAAGTGAGGACCAGCAAGACAATTCCTGCCTAGCACCTTCCTTGGACGAGAGAGAGTGCAACGTTTCATTTTGCTTTTTGGAGTGCGAGAGTGAGAAAAAGCAGAGTGCCTGTTTGCAAGGCTAGGAAAGAGCAAAGCCCGAGTCTTGCTGTTTATCTGCAATGACTGCCAGGGCAAGTGAGGACCAGCAAGACAATTCCTGCCTAGCACCTTCCTTGGAGGAGAGAGAGTGCAACGTTTCATTTTAGCATTTTGGCGCTCACGGGGGAGACAAACTGCTTTGGCTGTTTGCAAGGCTAGGAAAGAGCAGAGCCCCAGTCTTGCTGTTTATCTGCAATGACTGCCAGGGCAAGTGAGGACCAGCAAGACAATTCCTGCCTAGCACCTTCCTTGGAGGAGAGAGAGTGCAACGTTTCATTTTAGAATTTTGGCGCTCACGAGGGAGACAAACTGCTTTGGCTGTTTGCAAGGCTAGGAAAGAGCAGAGCCCCAGTCTTGCTGTGTATCTGCAATGACTGCGAGGGCAAGTGAGGACCAGCAAGACAATTCCTGCCTAGCACCTTCCGTGGAGGAGAGAGAGTGCAACGTTTCATTTTAGCATTTTGGCGCTCACGAGGGAGACAAACTGCTTTGGCTGTTTGCAAGGCTAGGAAAGAGCAGAGACCCAGTCTTGCTGTTTATCTGCAATGACTGCCAGGGCAAGTCAGGACCAGCAAGACAATTCCTGCCTAGCACCTTCCTTGGAGGGGAGAGAGTGCAACGTTTCATTTTAGCCTTTTGGCGCTCACGAGCGAGACACACAGCTTTGGCTGTTTGCAAGGCTAGGAAAGAGCAGAGCCTGAGTCTTGCTCTTTATCTGCAATGACTGCCAGGGCAAGTGAGGACCAGAAATACAGTTCCTGCCTAGCACCTTCCTTGGAGGAGAGAGAGTGCAACGTTTCATTTTAGCATTTTGGCGCTCACGAGGGAGACAAACTGCTTTGGCTGTTTGCAAGGCTAGGAAAGAGCAGAGCCCCAGTCTTGCTGTTCATCTGCAATGACTGCCAGGGCAAGTGAGGACCAGCAAGACAATTCCTGCCTAGCACCTTCCTTGGAGGAGAGTGCAACGTTTCATTTTAGCATTTTGGCGCTCACGAGCGAGACAAACTGCTTTGGCTGTTTGCAAGGCTAGGAAAGAGCAGAGCCCCAGTCTTGCTGTTCATCTGCAATGACTGCCAGGGCAAGTGAGGACCAGCAAGACAATTCCTGCCTAGCACCTTCCTTGGACGAGAGAGAGTGCAACGTTTCATTTTGCTTTTTGGAGTGCGAGAGTGAGAAAAAGCAGAGTGCCTGTTTGCAAGGCTAGGAAAGAGCAGAGCCCCAGTCTTGCTGTTCATCTGCAATGACTGCCAGGGCAAGTGAGGACCAGCAAGACAATTCCTGCCTAGCACCTTCCTTGGAGGAGAGAGAGTGCAACGTTTCATTTTAGCATTTTGGCGCTCACGAGGGAGACAAACTGCTTTGGCTGTTTGCAAGGCTAGGAAAGAGCAGAGTCCCAGTCTTGCTGTTCATCTGCAATGACTGCCAGGGCAAGTGAGGACCAGCAAGACAATTCCTGCCTAGCAACTTCCTTGGAGGAGAGAGAGTGCAACGTTTCATTTTAGCATTTTGGCGGTCACGAGCGAGACAAACTGCTTTGGCTGTTTGCAAGGCTAGGAAAGAGCAGAGCCCCAGTCTTGCTGTTTTTCTGAAATGACTGCCAGGGCAAGTCAGGACCAGCAAGACAATTCCTGCCTAGCACCTTCCTTGGAGGAGAGAGAGTGCAACGTTTCATTTTGCCATTTGGAGTGCGAGAGAGAGAAAAAGCAGAGTGCCTGTTTGCAAGGCTAGGAAAGAGCAGAGCCCGAGTCTTGCTGTTTATCTGCAATGTCTGCCAGGGCAAGTGAGGACCAGCAAGACAATTCCTGCCTAGCACCTTCCTTGGAGGAGAGAGAGTGCAACGTTTCATTTTAGCATTTTGGCGCTCATGAGGGAGACAAACTGCTTTGGCTGTTTGCAAGGCTAGGAAAGAGCAGAGCCCGAGTCTTGCTGTTTATCTGCAATGACTGCCAGGGCAAGTGAGGACCAGCAAGACAATTCCTGCCTAGCACCTTCCGTGGAGGAGAGAGAGTGCAACGTTTCATTTTAGCATTTTTGCGCTCACGAGCGAGACACACTGCTTTGGCTGTTTGCAAGGCTAGGAAAGAGCAGAGCCTGAGTCTTGCTGTTTATCTGCAATGACTGCCAGGGCAAGTGAGGACCAGAAATACAGTTCCTGCCTAGCACCTTCCTTGGAGGAGAGAGAGTGCAACGTTTCATTTTAGCATTTTGGCGGTCACGAGCGAGACAAACTGCTTTGGCTGTTTGCAAGGCTAGGAAAGAGCAGAGCCCCAGTCTTGCTGTTCATCTGCAATGACTGCCAGGGCAAGTGAGGACCAGCAAGACAATTCCTGCCTAGCACCTTCCTTGGAGGAGAGAGAGTGCAACGTTTCATTTTAGCATTTTGGCGCTCACGAGCGAGACAAACTGCTTTGGCTGTTTGCAAGGCTAGGAAAGAGCAGAGCCCGAGTCTTGCTGTTTATCTGCAATGACTGCCAGGGCAAGTGAGGACCAGCAAGACAATTCCTGCCTAGCACCTTCCTTGGAGGAGAGAGAGTGCAACGTTTCATTTTAGCATTTTGGCGCTCACGAGGGAGACAAACTGCTTTGGCTGTTTGCAAGGCTAGGAAAGAGCAGAGACCCAGTCTTGCTGTTTATCTGCAATGACTGCCAGGGCAAGTGAGGACCAGCAAGACAATTCCTGCCTAGCACCTTCCTTGGAGGAGAGAGAGTGCAACGTTTCATTTTAGAATTTTGGCGCTGACGAGGGAGACAAACTGCTTTGGCTGTTTGCAAGGCTAGGAAAGAGCAGAGCCCCAGTCCTGCTGTTTATCTGCAATGACTGCCAGGGCAAGTGAGGACCAGCAAGACAATTCCTGCCTAGCACCTTCCTTGGAGGAGAGAGAGTGCAACGTTTCATTTTAGCATTTTGGCGCTCACGAGCGAGACACACTGCTTTGGCTGTTTGCAAGGCTAGGAAAGAGCAAAGCCCCAGTCTTGCTGTTCAACTGCAATGACTGCCAGGGCAAGTGAGGACCAGCAAGACAATTCCTGCCTAGCACCTTCCTTGGAGGAGAGAGAGTGCAACGCTTCATTTTAGCATTTTGGCGCTCACGAGGGAGACAAACTGCTTTGGCTGTTTGCAAGGCTAGGAAAGAGCAGAGCCCCAGTCTTGCTGTTTATCTGCAATGACTGCCAGGGCAAGTGAGGACCAGCAAGACAATTCCTGTCTAGCACCTTCCTTGGAGGAGAGAGAGTGCAACGTTTCATTTTAGAATTTTGGCGCTCACGAGGGAGACAAACTGCTTTGGCTGTTTGCAAGGCTAGGAAAGAGCAGAGCCCCAGTCTTGCTGTTTATCTGCAATGACTGCCAGGGCAAGTGAGGACCAGCAAGACAATTCCTGCCTAGCACCTTCCGTGGAGGAGAGAGAGTGCAACGTTTCATTTTAGCATTTTGGCGCTCACGAGGGAGACAAACTGCTTTGGCTGTTTGCAAGGCTAGGAAAGAGCAGAGACCCAGTCTTGCTGTTTATCTGCAATGACTGCCAGGGCAAGTCAGGACCAGCAAGACAATTCCTGCCTAGCACCTTCCTTGGAGGGGAGAGAGTGCAACGTTTCATTTTGCTTTTTGGAGTGCGAGAGTGAGAAAAAGCAGAGTGCCTGTTTGCAAGGCTAGGAAAGAGCAGAGCCTGAGTCTTGCTGTTTATCTGCAATGACTGCCAGGGCAAGTGAGGACCAGAAATACAGTTCCTGCCTAGCACCTTCCTTGGAGGAGAGAGAGTGCAACGTTTCATTTTAGCATTTTGGCGCTCACGAGGGAGACAAACTGCTTTGGCTGTTTGCAAGGCTAGGAAAGAGCAGAGTCCCAGTCTTGCTGTTCAACTGCAATGACTGCCAGGGCAAGTGAGGACCAGCAAGACAATTCCTGCCTAGCACCTTCCTTGGACGAGAGAGAGTGCAACGTTTCATTTTAGCATTTTGGCGCTCACGAGGGAGACAAACTGCTTTGGCTGTTTGCAAGGCTAGGAAAGAGCAGAGCCCCAGTCTTGCTGTTTATCTGCAATGACTGCCAGGGCAAGTGAGGACCAGCAAGACAATTCCTGCCTAGCACCTTCCTTGGAGGAGAGAGAGTGCAACGTTTCATTTTAGAATTTTGGCGCTCACGAGGGAGACAAACTGCTTTGGCTGTTTGCAAGGCTAGGAAAGAGCAGAGCCCCAGTCTTGCTGTTTATCTGCAATGACTGCCAGGGCAAGTGAGGACCAGCAAGACAATTCCTGCCTAGCACCTTCCGTGGAGGAGAGAGAGTGCAACGTTTCATTTTAGCATTTTGGCGCTCACGAGGGAGACAAACTGCTTTCGCTGTTTGCAAGGCTAGGAAAGAGCAGAGACCCAGTCTTGCTGTTTATCTGCAATGACTGCCAGGGCAAGTGAGGACCAGCAAGACAATTCCTGCCTAGCACCTTCCGTGGAGGAGAGAGAGTGCAACGTTTCATTTTAGCATTTTGGCGCTCACGAGGGAGACAAACTGCTTTCGCTGTTTGCAAGGCTAGGAAAGAGCAGAGACCCAGTCTTGCTGTTTATCTGCAATGACTGCCAGGGCAAGTGAGGACCAGCAAGACAATTCCTGCCTAGCACCTTCCGTGGAGGAGAGAGAGTGCAACGTTTCATTTTAGCATTTTGGCGCTCACGAGGGAGACAAACTGCTTTCGCTGTTTGCAAGGCTAGGAAAGAGCAGAGACCCAGTCTTGCTGTTTATCTGCAATGACTGCCAGGGCAAGTCAGGACCAGCAAGACAATTCCTGCCTAGCACCTTCCTTGGAGGGGAGAGAGTGCAACGTTTCATTTTAGCCTTTTGGCGCTCACGAGCGAGACACACAGCTTTGGCTGTTTGCAAGGCTAGGAAAGAGCAGAGCCTGAGTCTTGCTCTTTATCTGCAATGACTGCCAGGGCAAGTGAGGACCAGAAATACAGTTCCTGCCTAGCACCTTCCTTGGAGGAGAGAGAGTGCAACGTTTCATTTTAGCATTTTGGCGCTCACGAGGGAGACAAACTGCTTTGGCTGTTTGCAAGGCTAGGAAAGAGCAGAGCCCCAGTCTTGCTGTTCATCTGCAATGACTACCAGGGCAAGTGAGGACCAGCAAGACAATTCCTGCCTAGCACCTTCCTTGGAGGAGAGTGCAACGTTTCATTTTAGCATTTTGGCGCTCACGAGCGAGACAAACTGCTTTGGCTGTTTGCAAGGCTAGGAAAGAGCAGAGCCCCAGTCTTGCTGTTCATCTGCAATGACTGCCAGGGCAAGTGAGGACCAGCAAGACAATTCCTGCCTAGCACCTTCCTTGGACGAGAGAGAGTGCAACGTTTCATTTTGCTTTTTGGAGTGCGAGAGTGAGAAAAAGCAGAGTGCCTGTTTACAAGGCTAGGAAAGAGCAAAGCCCGAGTCTTGTGTTTATGTGCAATGACTGCCAGGGCAAGTGAGGACCAGCAAGACAATTCCTGCCTAGCACCTTCCTTGGAGGAGAGAGAGTGCAACGTTTCATTTTAGAATTTTGGCGCTGACGAGGGAGACAAACTGCTTTGGCTGTTTGCAAGGCTAGGAAAGAGCAAAGCCCCAGTCTTGCTGTTTATCTGCAATGACTGCCAGGGCAAGTGAGGACCAGCAAGACAATTCCTGCCTAGCACCTTCCTTGGAGGAGAGAGAGTGCAACGTTTCATTTTACCATTTTGGCGCTCACGAGGGAGACAAACTGCTTTGGCTGTTTGCAAGGCTAGGAAAGAGCAGAGCCCCAGTCCTGCTCTTTATCTGCAATGACTGCCAGGGCAAGTGAGGACCAGCAAGACAATTTCTGCCTAGCACCTTCCTTGGAGGAGAGAGAGTGCAACGTTTCATTTTAGCATTTTGGCGCTCACGAGCGAGACACACTGCTTTGGCTGTTTGCAAGGCTAGGAAAGAGCAGAGCCTGAGTCTTGCTGTTTATCTGCAATGACTGCCAGGGCAAGGGAGGACCAGAAATACAGTTCCTGCCTAGCACCTTCCTTGGAGGAGAGAGAGTGCAACGTTTCGTTTTAGCATTTTGGCGCTCACGAGGGAGACAAACTCCTTTGGCTGTTTGCAAGGCTAGGAAAGAGCAGAGCCCCAGTCTTGCTGTTCATCTGCAATGACTGCCACGGCAAGTGAGGACCAGCAAGACAATTCCTGCATAGCACCTTCCTTGGAGGAGAGAGAGTGCAACGTTTCATTTTAGCATTTTGGCGCTCACGAGCGAGACACACTGCTTTGGCTGTTTGCAAGGCCAGGAAAGAGCAGGGCCTGAGTCTTGCTGTTTATCTGCAATGACTGCCAGGGCAAGTGAGGACCAGCAAGACAATTCCTGCCTAGCACCTTCCTTGGAGGAGGGAGAGTGCAACGTTTCATTTTAGCATTTTGGCGGTCACGAGCGAGACAAACTGCTTTGGCTGTTTGCAAGGCTAGGAAAGAGCAGAGCCCCAGTCTTGCTGTTCAACTGCAATGACTGCCAGGGCAAGTGAGGACCAGCAAGACAATTCCTGCCTAGCACCTTCCTTGGACGAGAGAGAGTGCAACGTTTCATTTTGCTTTTTGGAGTACGAGAGTGAGAAAAAGCAGAGTGCCTGTTTGCAAGGCTAGGAAAGAGCAAAGCCCGAGTCTTGCTGTTTATCTGCAATGACTGCCAGGGCAAGTGAGGACCAGCAAGACAATTCCTGCCTAGCACCTTCCTTGGAGGAGAGAGAGTGCAACGTTTCATTTTAGCATTTTGGCGCTCACGAGGGAGACAAACTGCTTTGGCTGTTTGCAAGGCTAGGAAAGAGCAGAGCCCCAGTCTTGCTGTTTATCTGCAATGACTGCCAGGGCAAGTGAGGACCAGCAAGACAATTCCTGCCTAGCACCTTCTTTGGAGGAGAGAGAGTGCAACGTTTCATTTTAGAATTTTGGCGCTCACGAGGGAGACAAACTGCTTTGGCTGTTTGCAAGGCTAGGAAAGAGCAGAGCCCCAGTCTTGCTGTTCATCTGCAATGACTGCCAGGGCAAGTGAGGACCAGCAAGACAATTCCTGCATAGCACCTTCCTTGGAGGAGGGAGAGTGCAACGTTTCATTTTAGCATTTTGGCGGTCACGAGCGAGACAAACTGCTTTGGCTGTTTGCAAGGCTAGGAAAGAGCAGAGCCCCAGTCTTGCTGTTCATCTGCAATGACTGCCAGGGCAAGTGAGGACCAGCAAGACAATTCCTGCCTAGCACCTTCCTTGGAGGAGAGAGAGTGCAACGTTTCATTTTAGCATTTTGGCGCTCACGAGGGAGACAAACTGCTTTGGCTGTTTGCAAGGCTAGGAAAGAGCAGAGCCCCAGTCTTGCTGTTCAACTGCAATGACTGCCAGGGCAAGTGAGGACCAGCAAGACAATTCCTGCCTAGCACCTTCCTTGGACGAGAGAGAGTGCAACGTTTCATTTTGCTTTTTGGAGTACGAGAGTGAGAAAAAGCAGAGTGCCTGTTTGCAAGGCTAGGAAAGAGCAAAGCCCGAGTCTTGCTGTTTATCTGCAATGACTGCCAGGGCAAGTGACGACCAGCAAGACAATTCCTGCCTAGCACCTTCCTTGGAGGAGAGAGAGTGCAACGTTTCATTTTAGCATTTTGGCGCTCACGAGGGAGACAAACTGCTTTGGCTGTTTGCAAGGCTAGGAAAGAGCAGAGCCCGAGTCTTGCTCTTTATCTGCAATGACTGCCAGGGCAAGTGAGGACCAGCAAGACAATTCCTGCCTAGCACCTTCCTTGGAGGAGAGAGAGTGCAACGTTTCATTTTAGCATTTTGGCGCTCACGAGGGAGACAAACTGCTTTGGCTGTTTGCAAGGCTAGGAAAGAGCAGAGCCCCAGTCTTGCTGTTCATCTGCAATGACTGCCAGGGCAAGTGACGACCAGCAAGACAATTCCTGCCTAGCACCTTCCTTGGAGGAGAGAGAGTGCAACGTTTCATTTTAGCATTTTGGCGCTCACAAGGGAGACAAACTGCTTTGGCTGTTTGCAAGGCTAGGAAAGAGCAGAACCCGAGTCTTGCTGTTCATCTGCAATGACTGCCAGGGCAAGTGAGGACCAGCAAGACAATTCCTGCCTAGCACCTTCCTTGGAGGAGAGAGAGTGCAACGTTTCATTTTAGCATTTTGGCGCTCACGAGGGAGACAAACTGCTTTGGCTGTTTGCAAGGCTAGGAAAGAGCAGAGCCCGAGTCTTGCTGTTTATCTGCAATGACTGCCAGGGCAAGTGAGGACCAGCAAGACAATTCCTGCCTAGCACCTTCCTTGGAGGAGAGAGAGTGCAACGTTTCATTTTAGCATTTTGGCGGTCACGAGCGAGACAAACTGCTTTGGCTGTTTGCAAGGCTAGGAAAGAGCAGAGACCCAGTCTTGCTCTTCATCTGCAATGACTGCCAGGGCAAGTGAGGACCAGCAAGAAAATTCCTGCCTAGCACCTTCCTTGGACGAGAGAGAGTGCAACGTTTCATTTTGCTTTTTGGAGTGCGAGAGTAAGGAAAAGCAGAGTGCCTGTTTGCAAGGCTAGGAAAGAGCAGAGTCCGAGTCTTGCTCTTTATCTGCAATGACTGGCAGGGCAAGTGAGGACCAGGAAGACAATTCCTGCCTAGCACCTTCCTTGGAGGAGAGAGAGTGCAACGTTTCATTTTAGCATTTTGGCGCTCACGAGCGAGACAAACTTCTTTGGCTGTTTGCAAGGCTAGGAAAGAGTAGAGCCCCAGTCTTGCTCTTCATCTGCAATGACTGCCAGGGCAAGTGAGGACCAGCAAGACAATTCCTGCCTAGCACCTTCCTTGGACGAGAGAGACTGCAACGTTTCATTTTGCTTTTTGGAGTGCGAGAGTGAGAAAAAGCAGAGTGCCTGTTTGCAAGGCTAGGAAAGAGCAAAGCCCCAGTCTTGCTGTTTATCTGCAATGACTGCCAGGGCAAGTGAGGACCAGCAAGACAATTCCTGCCTAGCACCTTCCTTGGACGAGAGAGAGTGCAACGTTTCATTTTAGCATTTTGGCGGTCACGAGCGAGACAAACTGCTTTGGCTGTTTGCAAGGCTAGGAAAGAGCAGAGCCCCAGTCTTGCTCTTCATCTGCAATGACTGCCAGGGCAAGTGAGGACCAGCAAGAAAATTCCTGCCTAGCACCTTCCTTGGACGAGAGAGAGTGCAACGTTTCATTTTGCTTTTTGGAGTGCGAGAGTAAGGAAAAGCAGAGTGCCTGTTTGCAAGGCTAGGAAAGAGCAGAGCCCGAGTCTTGCTCTTTATCTGCAATGACTGGCAGGGCAAGTGAGGACCAGCAAGACAATTCCTGCCTAGCACCTTCCGTGGAGGAGAGAGAGTGCAACGTTTCATTTTAGCATTTTTGCGCTCACGAGCGAGACACACTGCTTTGGCTGTTTGCAAGGCTAGGAAAGAGCAGAGCCTGAGTCTTGCTGTTTATCTGCAATGACTGCCAGGGCAAGTGAGGACCAGAAATACAGTTCCTGCCTAGCACCTTCCTTGGAGGAGAGAGAGTGCAACGTTTCATTTTAGCATTTTGGCGGTCACGAGCGAGACAAACTGCTTTGGCTGTTTGCAAGGCTAGGAAAGAGCAGAGCCCCAGTCTTGCTGTTCATCTGCAATGACTGCCAGGGCAAGTGAGGACCAGCAAGACAATTCCTGCCTAGCACCTTCCTTGGAGGAGAGAGAGTGCAACGTTTCATTTTAGCATTTTGGCGCTCACGAGCGAGACAAACTGCTTTGGCTGTTTGCAAGGCTAGGAAAGAGCAGAGCCCGAGTCTTGCTGTTTATCTGCAATGACTGCCAGGGCAAGTGAGGACCAGCAAGACAATTCCTGCCTAGCACCTTCCTTGGAGGAGAGAGAGTGCAACGTTTCATTTTAGCATTTTGGCGCTCACGAGGGAGACAAACTGCTTTGGCTGTTTGCAAGGCTAGGAAAGAGCAGAGACCCAGTCTTGCTGTTTATCTGCAATGACTGCCAGGGCAAGTGAGGACCAGCAAGACAATTCCTGCCTAGCACCTTCCTTGGAGGAGAGAGAGTGCAACGTTTCATTTTAGAATTTTGGCGCTGACGAGGGAGACAAACTGCTTTGGCTGTTTGCAAGGCTAGGAAAGAGCAGAGCCCCAGTCCTGCTGTTTATCTGCAATGACTGCCAGGGCAAGTGAGGACCAGCAAGACAATTCCTGCCTAGCACCTTCCTTGGAGGAGAGAGAGTGCAACGTTTCATTTTAGCATTTTGGCGCTCACGAGCGAGACACACTGCTTTGGCTGTTTGCAAGGCTAGGAAAGAGCAAAGCCCCAGTCTTGCTGTTCAACTGCAATGACTGCCAGGGCAAGTGAGGACCAGCAAGACAATTCCTGCCTAGCACCTTCCTTGGAGGAGAGAGAGTGCAACGCTTCATTTTAGCATTTTGGCGCTCACGAGGGAGACAAACTGCTTTGGCTGTTTGCAAGGCTAGGAAAGAGCAGAGCCCCAGTCTTGCTGTTTATCTGCAATGACTGCCAGGGCAAGTGAGGACCAGCAAGACAATTCCTGTCTAGCACCTTCCTTGGAGGAGAGAGAGTGCAACGTTTCATTTTAGAATTTTGGCGCTCACGAGGGAGACAAACTGCTTTGGCTGTTTGCAAGGCTAGGAAAGAGCAGAGCCCCAGTCTTGCTGTTTATCTGCAATGACTGCCAGGGCAAGTGAGGACCAGCAAGACAATTCCTGCCTAGCACCTTCCGTGGAGGAGAGAGAGTGCAACGTTTCATTTTAGCATTTTGGCGCTCACGAGGGAGACAAACTGCTTTGGCTGTTTGCAAGGCTAGGAAAGAGCAGAGACCCAGTCTTGCTGTTTATCTGCAATGACTGCCAGGGCAAGTCAGGACCAGCAAGACAATTCCTGCCTAGCACCTTCCTTGGAGGGGAGAGAGTGCAACGTTTCATTTTGCTTTTTGGAGTGCGAGAGTGAGAAAAAGCAGAGTGCCTGTTTGCAAGGCTAGGAAAGAGCAGAGCCTGAGTCTTGCTGTTTATCTGCAATGACTGCCAGGGCAAGTGAGGACCAGAAATACAGTTCCTGCCTAGCACCTTCCTTGGAGGAGAGAGAGTGCAACGTTTCATTTTAGCATTTTGGCGCTCACGAGGGAGACAAACTGCTTTGGCTGTTTGCAAGGCTAGGAAAGAGCAGAGTCCCAGTCTTGCTGTTCAACTGCAATGACTGCCAGGGCAAGTGAGGACCAGCAAGACAATTCCTGCCTAGCACCTTCCTTGGACGAGAGAGAGTGCAACGTTTCATTTTAGCATTTTGGCGCTCACGAGGGAGACAAACTGCTTTGGCTGTTTGCAAGGCTAGGAAAGAGCAGAGCCCCAGTCTTGCTGTTTATCTGCAATGACTGCCAGGGCAAGTGAGGACCAGCAAGACAATTCCTGCCTAGCACCTTCCTTGGAGGAGAGAGAGTGCAACGTTTCATTTTAGAATTTTGGCGCTCACGAGGGAGACAAACTGCTTTGGCTGTTTGCAAGGCTAGGAAAGAGCAGAGCCCCAGTCTTGCTGTTTATCTGCAATGACTGCCAGGGCAAGTGAGGACCAGCAAGACAATTCCTGCCTAGCACCTTCCGTGGAGGAGAGAGAGTGCAACGTTTCATTTTAGCATTTTGGCGCTCACGAGGGAGACAAACTGCTTTCGCTGTTTGCAAGGCTAGGAAAGAGCAGAGACCCAGTCTTGCTGTTTATCTGCAATGACTGCCAGGGCAAGTGAGGACCAGCAAGACAATTCCTGCCTAGCACCTTCCGTGGAGGAGAGAGAGTGCAACGTTTCATTTTAGCATTTTGGCGCTCACGAGGGAGACAAACTGCTTTCGCTGTTTGCAAGGCTAGGAAAGAGCAGAGACCCAGTCTTGCTGTTTATCTGCAATGACTGCCAGGGCAAGTGAGGACCAGCAAGACAATTCCTGCCTAGCACCTTCCGTGGAGGAGAGAGAGTGCAACGTTTCATTTTAGCATTTTGGCGCTCACGAGGGAGACAAACTGCTTTCGCTGTTTGCAAGGCTAGGAAAGAGCAGAGACCCAGTCTTGCTGTTTATCTGCAATGACTGCCAGGGCAAGTCAGGACCAGCAAGACAATTCCTGCCTAGCACCTTCCTTGGAGGGGAGAGAGTGCAACGTTTCATTTTAGCCTTTTGGCGCTCACGAGCGAGACACACAGCTTTGGCTGTTTGCAAGGCTAGGAAAGAGCAGAGCCTGAGTCTTGCTCTTTATCTGCAATGACTGCCAGGGCAAGTGAGGACCAGAAATACAGTTCCTGCCTAGCACCTTCCTTGGAGGAGAGAGAGTGCAACGTTTCATTTTAGCATTTTGGCGCTCACGAGGGAGACAAACTGCTTTGGCTGTTTGCAAGGCTAGGAAAGAGCAGAGCCCCAGTCTTGCTGTTCATCTGCAATGACTACCAGGGCAAGTGAGGACCAGCAAGACAATTCCTGCCTAGCACCTTCCTTGGAGGAGAGTGCAACGTTTCATTTTAGCATTTTGGCGCTCACGAGCGAGACAAACTGCTTTGGCTGTTTGCAAGGCTAGGAAAGAGCAGAGCCCCAGTCTTGCTGTTCATCTGCAATGACTGCCAGGGCAAGTGAGGACCAGCAAGACAATTCCTGCCTAGCACCTTCCTTGGACGAGAGAGAGTGCAACGTTTCATTTTGCTTTTTGGAGTGCGAGAGTGAGAAAAAGCAGAGTGCCTGTTTACAAGGCTAGGAAAGAGCAAAGCCCGAGTCTTGTGTTTATGTGCAATGACTGCCAGGGCAAGTGAGGACCAGCAAGACAATTCCTGCCTAGCACCTTCCTTGGAGGAGAGAGAGTGCAACGTTTCATTTTAGAATTTTGGCGCTGACGAGGGAGACAAACTGCTTTGGCTCTTTGCAAGGCTAGGAAAGAGCAAAGCCCCAGTCTTGCTGTTTATCTGCAATGACTGCCAGGGCAAGTGAGGACCAGCAAGACAATTCCTGCCTAGCACCTTCCTTGGAGGAGAGAGAGTGCAACGTTTCATTTTACCATTTTGGCGCTCACGAGGGAGACAAACTGCTTTGGCTGTTTGCAAGGCTAGGAAAGAGCAGAGCCCCAGTCTTGCTGTTTATCTGCAATGACTGCCAGGGCAAGTGAGGACCAGCAAGACAATTCCTGCCTAGCACCTTCCTTGGAGGAGAGAGAGTGCAACGTTTCATTTTAGAATTTTGGCGCTCACGAGGGAGACAAACTGCTTTGGCTGTTTGCAAGGCTAGGAAAGAGCAGAGCCCCAGTCCTGCTCTTTATCTGCAATGACTGCCAGGGCAAGTGAGGACCAGCAAGACAATTTCTGCCTAGCACCTTCCTTGGAGGAGAGAGAGTGCAACGTTTCATTTTAGCATTTTGGCGCTCACGAGCGAGACACACTGCTTTGGCTGTTTGCAAGGCTAGGAAAGAGCAGAGCCTGAGTCTTGCTGTTTATCTGCAATGACTGCCAGGGCAAGGGAGGACCAGAAATACAGTTCCTGCCTAGCACCTTCCTTGGAGGAGAGAGAGTGCAACGTTTCGTTTTAGCATTTTGGCGCTCACGAGGGAGACAAACTCCTTTGGCTGTTTGCAAGGCTAGGAAAGAGCAGAGCCCCAGTCTTGCTGTTCATCTGCAATGACTGCCACGGCAAGTGAGGACCAGCAAGACAATTCCTGCATAGCACCTTCCTTGGAGGAGAGAGAGTGCAACGGTTCATTTTAGCATTTTGGCGGTCACGAGCGAGACAAACTGCTTTGGCTGTTTGCAAGGCTAGGAAAGAGCAGAGCCCCAGTCCTGCTGTTTATCTGCAATGACTGCCAGGGCAAGTGAGGACCAGCAAGACAATTCCTGCCTAGCACCTTCCTTGGAGGAGAGAGAGTGCAACGTTTCATTTTAGCATTTTGGCGCTCACGAGCGAGACACACTGCTTTGGCTGTTTGCAAGGCCAGGAAAGAGCAGGGCCTGAGTCTTGCTGTTTATCTGCAATGACTGCCAGGGCAAGTGAGGACCAGCAAGACAATTCCTGCCTAGCACCTTCCTTGGAGGAGGGAGAGTGCAACGTTTCATTTTAGCATTTTGGCGGTCACGAGCGAGACAAACTGCTTTGGCTGTTTGCAAGGCTAGGAAAGAGCAGAGCCCCAGTCTTGCTGTTCAACTGCAATGACTGCCAGGGCAAGTGAGGACCAGCAAGACAATTCCTGCCTAGCACCTTCCTTGGACGAGAGAGAGTGCAACGTTTCATTTTGCTTTTTGGAGTACGAGAGTGAGAAAAAGCAGAGTGCCTGTTTGCAAGGCTAGGAAAGAGCAAAGCCCGAGTCTTGCTGTTTATCTGCAATGACTGCCAGGGCAAGTGAGGACCAGCAAGACAATTCCTGCCTAGCACCTTCCTTGGAGGAGAGAGAGTGCAACGTTTCATTTTAGCATTTTGGCGCTCACGAGGGAGACAAACTGCTTTGGCTGTTTGCAAGGCTAGGAAAGAGCAGAGCCCCAGTCTTGCTGTTTATCTGCAATGACTGCCAGGGCAAGTGAGGACCAGCAAGACAATTCCTGCCTAGCACCTTCTTTGGAGGAGAGAGAGTGCAACGTTTCATTTTAGAATTTTGGCGCTCACGAGGGAGACAAACTGCTTTGGCTGTTTGCAAGGCTAGGAAAGAGCAGAGCCCCAGTCTTGCTGTTCATCTGCAATGACTGCCAGGGCAAGTGAGGACCAGCAAGACAATTCCTGCATAGCACCTTCCTTGGAGGAGGGAGAGTGCAACGTTTCATTTTAGCATTTTGGCGGTCACGAGCGAGACAAACTGCTTTGGCTGTTTGCAAGGCTAGGAAAGAGCAGAGCCCCAGTCTTGCTGTTCATCTGCAATGACTGCCAGGGCAAGTGAGGACCAGCAAGACAATTCCTGCCTAGCACCTTCCTTGGAGGAGAGAGAGTGCAACGTTTCATTTTAGCATTTTGGCGCTCACGAGGGAGACAAACTGCTTTGGCTGTTTGCAAGGCTAGGAAAGAGCAGAGCCCCAGTCTTGCTGTTCAACTGCAATGACTGCCAGGGCAAGTGAGGACCAGCAAGACAATTCCTGCCTAGCACCTTCCTTGGACGAGAGAGAGTGCAACGTTTCATTTTGCTTTTTGGAGTACGAGAGTGAGAAAAAGCAGAGTGCCTGTTTGCAAGGCTAGGAAAGAGCAAAGCCCGAGTCTTGCTGTTTATCTGCAATGACTGCCAGGGCAAGTGACGACCAGCAAGACAATTCCTGCCTAGCACCTTCCTTGGAGGAGAGAGAGTGCAACGTTTCATTTTAGCATTTTGGCGCTCACGAGGGAGACAAACTGCTTTGGCTGTTTGCAAGGCTAGGAAAGAGCAGAGCCCGAGTCTTGCTCTTTATCTGCAATGACTGCCAGGGCAAGTGAGGACCAGCAAGACAATTCCTGCCTAGCACCTTCCTTGGAGGAGAGAGAGTGCAACGTTTCATTTTAGCATTTTGGCGCTCACGAGGGAGACAAACTGCTTTGGCTGTTTGCAAGGCTAGGAAAGAGCAGAGCCCCAGTCTTGCTGTTCATCTGCAATGACTGCCAGGGCAAGTGACGACCAGCAAGACAATTCCTGCCTAGCACCTTCCTTGGAGGAGAGAGAGTGCAACGTTTCATTTTAGCATTTTGGCGCTCACAAGGGAGACAAACTGCTTTGGCTGTTTGCAAGGCTAGGAAAGAGCAGAACCCGAGTCTTGCTGTTCATCTGCAATGACTGCCAGGGCAAGTGAGGACCAGCAAGACAATTCCTGCCTAGCACCTTCCTTGGAGGAGAGAGAGTGCAACGTTTCATTTTAGCATTTTGGCGCTCACGAGGGAGACAAACTGCTTTGGCTGTTTGCAAGGCTAGGAAAGAGCAGAGCCCGAGTCTTGCTGTTTATCTGCAATGACTGCCAGGGCAAGTGAGGACCAGCAAGACAATTCCTGCCTAGCACCTTCCTTGGAGGAGAGAGAGTGCAACGTTTCATTTTAGCATTTTGGCGGTCACGAGCGAGACAAACTGCTTTGGCTGTTTGCAAGGCTAGGAAAGAGCAGAGACCCAGTCTTGCTCTTCATCTGCAATGACTGCCAGGGCAAGTGAGGACCAGCAAGAAAATTCCTGCCTAGCACCTTCCTTGGACGAGAGAGAGTGCAACGTTTCATTTTGCTTTTTGGAGTGCGAGAGTAAGGAAAAGCAGAGTGCCTGTTTGCAAGGCTAGGAAAGAGCAGAGTCCGAGTCTTGCTCTTTATCTGCAATGACTGGCAGGGCAAGTGAGGACCAGGAAGACAATTCCTGCCTAGCACCTTCCTTGGAGGAGAGAGAGTGCAACGTTTCATTTTAGCATTTTGGCGCTCACGAGCGAGACAAACTTCTTTGGCTGTTTGCAAGGCTAGGAAAGAGTAGAGCCCCAGTCTTGCTCTTCATCTGCAATGACTGCCAGGGCAAGTGAGGACCAGCAAGACAATTCCTGCCTAGCACCTTCCTTGGACGAGAGAGACTGCAACGTTTCATTTTGCTTTTTGGAGTGCGAGAGTGAGAAAAAGCAGAGTGCCTGTTTGCAAGGCTAGGAAAGAGCAAAGCCCCAGTCTTGCTGTTTATCTGCAATGACTGCCAGGGCAAGTGAGGACCAGCAAGACAATTCCTGCCTAGCACCTTCCTTGGACGAGAGAGAGTGCAACGTTTCATTTTAGCATTTTGGCGGTCACGAGCGAGACAAACTGCTTTGGCTGTTTGCAAGGCTAGGAAAGAGCAGAGCCCCAGTCTTGCTCTTCATCTGCAATGACTGCCAGGGCAAGTGAGGACCAGCAAGAAAATTCCTGCCTAGCACCTTCCTTGGACGAGAGAGAGTGCAACGTTTCATTTTGCTTTTTGGAGTGCGAGAGTAAGGAAAAGCAGAGTGCCTGTTTGCAAGGCTAGGAAAGAGCAGAGCCCGAGTCTTGCTCTTTATCTGCAATGACTGGCAGGGCAAGTGAGGACCAGCAAGACAATTCCTGCCTAGCACCTTCCGTGGAGGAGAGAGAGTGCAACGTTTCATTTTAGCATTTTTGCGCTCACGAGCGAGACACACTGCTTTGGCTGTTTGCAAGGCTAGGAAAGAGCAGAGCCTGAGTCTTGCTGTTTATCTGCAATGACTGCCAGGGCAAGTGAGGACCAGAAATACAGTTCCTGCCTAGCACCTTCCTTGGAGGAGAGAGAGTGCAACGTTTCATTTTAGCATTTTGGCGGTCACGAGCGAGACAAACTGCTTTGGCTGTTTGCAAGGCTAGGAAAGAGCAGAGCCCCAGTCTTGCTGTTCATCTGCAATGACTGCCAGGGCAAGTGAGGACCAGCAAGACAATTCCTGCCTAGCACCTTCCTTGGAGGAGAGAGAGTGCAACGTTTCATTTTAGCATTTTGGCGCTCACGAGCGAGACAAACTGCTTTGGCTGTTTGCAAGGCTAGGAAAGAGCAGAGCCCGAGTCTTGCTGTTTATCTGCAATGACTGCCAGGGCAAGTGAGGACCAGCAAGACAATTCCTGCCTAGCACCTTCCTTGGAGGAGAGAGAGTGCAACGTTTCATTTTAGCATTTTGGCGCTCACGAGGGAGACAAACTGCTTTGGCTGTTTGCAAGGCTAGGAAAGAGCAGAGACCCAGTCTTGCTGTTTATCTGCAATGACTGCCAGGGCAAGTGAGGACCAGCAAGACAATTCCTGCCTAGCACCTTCCTTGGAGGAGAGAGAGTGCAACGTTTCATTTTAGAATTTTGGCGCTGACGAGGGAGACAAACTGCTTTGGCTGTTTGCAAGGCTAGGAAAGAGCAGAGCCCCAGTCCTGCTGTTTATCTGCAATGACTGCCAGGGCAAGTGAGGACCAGCAAGACAATTCCTGCCTAGCACCTTCCTTGGAGGAGAGAGAGTGCAACGTTTCATTTTAGCATTTTGGCGCTCACGAGCGAGACACACTGCTTTGGCTGTTTGCAAGGCTAGGAAAGAGCAAAGCCCCAGTCTTGCTGTTCAACTGCAATGACTGCCAGGGCAAGTGAGGACCAGCAAGACAATTCCTGCCTAGCACCTTCCTTGGAGGAGAGAGAGTGCAACGCTTCATTTTAGCATTTTGGCGCTCACGAGGGAGACAAACTGCTTTGGCTGTTTGCAAGGCTAGGAAAGAGCAGAGCCCCAGTCTTGCTGTTTATCTGCAATGACTGCCAGGGCAAGTGAGGACCAGCAAGACAATTCCTGTCTAGCACCTTCCTTGGAGGAGAGAGAGTGCAACGTTTCATTTTAGAATTTTGGCGCTCACGAGGGAGACAAACTGCTTTGGCTGTTTGCAAGGCTAGGAAAGAGCAGAGCCCCAGTCTTGCTGTTTATCTGCAATGACTGCCAGGGCAAGTGAGGACCAGCAAGACAATTCCTGCCTAGCACCTTCCGTGGAGGAGAGAGAGTGCAACGTTTCATTTTAGCATTTTGGCGCTCACGAGGGAGACAAACTGCTTTGGCTGTTTGCAAGGCTAGGAAAGAGCAGAGACCCAGTCTTGCTGTTTATCTGCAATGACTGCCAGGGCAAGTCAGGACCAGCAAGACAATTCCTGCCTAGCACCTTCCTTGGAGGGGAGAGAGTGCAACGTTTCATTTTGCTTTTTGGAGTGCGAGAGTGAGAAAAAGCAGAGTGCCTGTTTGCAAGGCTAGGAAAGAGCAGAGCCTGAGTCTTGCTGTTTATCTGCAATGACTGCCAGGGCAAGTGAGGACCAGAAATACAGTTCCTGCCTAGCACCTTCCTTGGAGGAGAGAGAGTGCAACGTTTCATTTTAGCATTTTGGCGCTCACGAGGGAGACAAACTGCTTTGGCTGTTTGCAAGGCTAGGAAAGAGCAGAGTCCCAGTCTTGCTGTTCAACTGCAATGACTGCCAGGGCAAGTGAGGACCAGCAAGACAATTCCTGCCTAGCACCTTCCTTGGACGAGAGAGAGTGCAACGTTTCATTTTAGCATTTTGGCGCTCACGAGGGAGACAAACTGCTTTGGCTGTTTGCAAGGCTAGGAAAGAGCAGAGCCCCAGTCTTGCTGTTTATCTGCAATGACTGCCAGGGCAAGTGAGGACCAGCAAGACAATTCCTGCCTAGCACCTTCCTTGGAGGAGAGAGAGTGCAACGTTTCATTTTAGAATTTTGGCGCTCACGAGGGAGACAAACTGCTTTGGCTGTTTGCAAGGCTAGGAAAGAGCAGAGCCCCAGTCTTGCTGTTTATCTGCAATGACTGCCAGGGCAAGTGAGGACCAGCAAGACAATTCCTGCCTAGCACCTTCCGTGGAGGAGAGAGAGTGCAACGTTTCATTTTAGCATTTTGGCGCTCACGAGGGAGACAAACTGCTTTCGCTGTTTGCAAGGCTAGGAAAGAGCAGAGACCCAGTCTTGCTGTTTATCTGCAATGACTGCCAGGGCAAGTGAGGACCAGCAAGACAATTCCTGCCTAGCACCTTCCGTGGAGGAGAGAGAGTGCAACGTTTCATTTTAGCATTTTGGCGCTCACGAGGGAGACAAACTGCTTTCGCTGTTTGCAAGGCTAGGAAAGAGCAGAGACCCAGTCTTGCTGTTTATCTGCAATGACTGCCAGGGCAAGTCAGGACCAGCAAGACAATTCCTGCCTAGCACCTTCCTTGGAGGGGAGAGAGTGCAACGTTTCATTTTAGCCTTTTGGCGCTCACGAGCGAGACACACAGCTTTGGCTGTTTGCAAGGCTAGGAAAGAGCAGAGCCTGAGTCTTGCTCTTTATCTGCAATGACTGCCAGGGCAAGTGAGGACCAGAAATACAGTTCCTGCCTAGCACCTTCCTTGGAGGAGAGAGAGTGCAACGTTTCATTTTAGCATTTTGGCGCTCACGAGGGAGACAAACTGCTTTGGCTGTTTGCAAGGCTAGGAAAGAGCAGAGCCCCAGTCTTGCTGTTCATCTGCAATGACTACCAGGGCAAGTGAGGACCAGCAAGACAATTCCTGCCTAGCACCTTCCTTGGAGGAGAGTGCAACGTTTCATTTTAGCATTTTGGCGCTCACGAGCGAGACAAACTGCTTTGGCTGTTTGCAAGGCTAGGAAAGAGCAGAGCCCCAGTCTTGCTGTTCATCTGCAATGACTGCCAGGGCAAGTGAGGACCAGCAAGACAATTCCTGCCTAGCACCTTCCTTGGACGAGAGAGAGTGCAACGTTTCATTTTGCTTTTTGGAGTGCGAGAGTGAGAAAAAGCAGAGTGCCTGTTTACAAGGCTAGGAAAGAGCAAAGCCCGAGTCTTGTGTTTATGTGCAATGACTGCCAGGGCAAGTGAGGACCAGCAAGACAATTCCTGCCTAGCACCTTCCTTGGAGGAGAGAGAGTGCAACGTTTCATTTTAGAATTTTGGCGCTGACGAGGGAGACAAACTGCTTTGGCTCTTTGCAAGGCTAGGAAAGAGCAAAGCCCCAGTCTTGCTGTTTATCTGCAATGACTGCCAGGGCAAGTGAGGACCAGCAAGACAATTCCTGCCTAGCACCTTCCTTGGAGGAGAGAGAGTGCAACGTTTCATTTTACCATTTTGGCGCTCACGAGGGAGACAAACTGCTTTGGCTGTTTGCAAGGCTAGGAAAGAGCAGAGCCCCAGTCTTGCTGTTTATCTGCAATGACTGCCAGGGCAAGTGAGGACCAGCAAGACAATTCCTGCCTAGCACCTTCCTTGGAGGAGAGAGAGTGCAACGTTTCATTTTAGAATTTTGGCGCTCACGAGGGAGACAAACTGCTTTGGCTGTTTGCAAGGCTAGGAAAGAGCAGAGCCCCAGTCCTGCTCTTTATCTGCAATGACTGCCAGGGCAAGTGAGGACCAGCAAGACAATTTCTGCCTAGCACCTTCCTTGGAGGAGAGAGAGTGCAACGTTTCATTTTAGCATTTTGGCGCTCACGAGCGAGACACACTGCTTTGGCTGTTTGCAAGGCTAGGAAAGAGCAGAGCCTGAGTCTTGCTGTTTATCTGCAATGACTGCCAGGGCAAGGGAGGACCAGAAATACAGTTCCTGCCTAGCACCTTCCTTGGAGGAGAGAGAGTGCAACGTTTCGTTTTAGCATTTTGGCGCTCACGAGGGAGACAAACTCCTTTGGCTGTTTGCAAGGCTAGGAAAGAGCAGAGCCCCAGTCTTGCTGTTCATCTGCAATGACTGCCACGGCAAGTGAGGACCAGCAAGACAATTCCTGCATAGCACCTTCCTTGGAGGAGAGAGAGTGCAACGGTTCATTTTAGCATTTTGGCGGTCACGAGCGAGACAAACTGCTTTGGCTGTTTGCAAGGCTAGGAAAGAGCAGAGCCCCAGTCCTGCTGTTTATCTGCAATGACTGCCAGGGCAAGTGAGGACCAGCAAGACAATTCCTGCCTAGCACCTTCCTTGGAGGAGAGAGAGTGCAACGTTTCATTTTAGCATTTTGGCGCTCACGAGCGAGACACACTGCTTTGGCTGTTTGCAAGGCCAGGAAAGAGCAGGGCCTGAGTCTTGCTGTTTATCTGCAATGACTGCCAGGGCAAGTGAGGACCAGCAAGACAATTCCTGCCTAGCACCTTCCTTGGAGGAGGGAGAGTGCAACGTTTCATTTTAGCATTTTGGCGGTCACGAGCGAGACAAACTGCTTTGGCTGTTTGCAAGGCTAGGAAAGAGCAGAGCCCCAGTCTTGCTGTTCAACTGCAATGACTGCCAGGGCAAGTGAGGACCAGCAAGACAATTCCTGCCTAGCACCTTCCTTGGACGAGAGAGAGTGCAACGTTTCATTTTGCTTTTTGGAGTACGAGAGTGAGAAAAAGCAGAGTGCCTGTTTGCAAGGCTAGGAAAGAGCAAAGCCCGAGTCTTGCTGTTTATCTGCAATGACTGCCAGGGCAAGTGAGGACCAGCAAGACAATTCCTGCCTAGCACCTTCCTTGGAGGAGAGAGAGTGCAACGTTTCATTTTAGCATTTTGGCGCTCACGAGGGAGACAAACTGCTTTGGCTGTTTGCAAGGCTAGGAAAGAGCAGAGCCCCAGTCTTGCTGTTTATCTGCAATGACTGCCAGGGCAAGTGAGGACCAGCAAGACAATTCCTGCCTAGCACCTTCTTTGGAGGAGAGAGAGTGCAACGTTTCATTTTAGAATTTTGGCGCTCACGAGGGAGACAAACTGCTTTGGCTGTTTGCAAGGCTAGGAAAGAGCAGAGCCCCAGTCTTGCTGTTCATCTGCAATGACTGCCAGGGCAAGTGAGGACCAGCAAGACAATTCCTGCATAGCACCTTCCTTGGAGGAGGGAGAGTGCAACGTTTCATTTTAGCATTTTGGCGGTCACGAGCGAGACAAACTGCTTTGGCTGTTTGCAAGGCTAGGAAAGAGCAGAGCCCCAGTCTTGCTGTTCATCTGCAATGACTGCCAGGGCAAGTGAGGACCAGCAAGACAATTCCTGCCTAGCACCTTCCTTGGAGGAGAGAGAGTGCAACGTTTCATTTTAGCATTTTGGCGCTCACGAGGGAGACAAACTGCTTTGGCTGTTTGCAAGGCTAGGAAAGAGCAGAGCCCCAGTCTTGCTGTTCAACTGCAATGACTGCCAGGGCAAGTGAGGACCAGCAAGACAATTCCTGCCTAGCACCTTCCTTGGACGAGAGAGAGTGCAACGTTTCATTTTGCTTTTTGGAGTACGAGAGTGAGAAAAAGCAGAGTGCCTGTTTGCAAGGCTAGGAAAGAGCAAAGCCCGAGTCTTGCTGTTTATCTGCAATGACTGCCAGGGCAAGTGACGACCAGCAAGACAATTCCTGCCTAGCACCTTCCTTGGAGGAGAGAGAGTGCAACGTTTCATTTTAGCATTTTGGCGCTCACGAGGGAGACAAACTGCTTTGGCTGTTTGCAAGGCTAGGAAAGAGCAGAGCCCGAGTCTTGCTCTTTATCTGCAATGACTGCCAGGGCAAGTGAGGACCAGCAAGACAATTCCTGCCTAGCACCTTCCTTGGAGGAGAGAGAGTGCAACGTTTCATTTTAGCATTTTGGCGCTCACGAGGGAGACAAACTGCTTTGGCTGTTTGCAAGGCTAGGAAAGAGCAGAGCCCCAGTCTTGCTGTTCATCTGCAATGACTGCCAGGGCAAGTGACGACCAGCAAGACAATTCCTGCCTAGCACCTTCCTTGGAGGAGAGAGAGTGCAACGTTTCATTTTAGCATTTTGGCGCTCACAAGGGAGACAAACTGCTTTGGCTGTTTGCAAGGCTAGGAAAGAGCAGAACCCGAGTCTTGCTGTTCATCTGCAATGACTGCCAGGGCAAGTGAGGACCAGCAAGACAATTCCTGCCTAGCACCTTCCTTGGAGGAGAGAGAGTGCAACGTTTCATTTTAGCATTTTGGCGCTCACGAGGGAGACAAACTGCTTTGGCTGTTTGCAAGGCTAGGAAAGAGCAGAGCCCGAGTCTTGCTGTTTATCTGCAATGACTGCCAGGGCAAGTGAGGACCAGCAAGACAATTCCTGCCTAGCACCTTCCTTGGAGGAGAGAGAGTGCAACGTTTCATTTTAGCATTTTGGCGGTCACGAGCGAGACAAACTGCTTTGGCTGTTTGCAAGGCTAGGAAAGAGCAGAGACCCAGTCTTGCTCTTCATCTGCAATGACTGCCAGGGCAAGTGAGGACCAGCAAGAAAATTCCTGCCTAGCACCTTCCTTGGACGAGAGAGAGTGCAACGTTTCATTTTGCTTTTTGGAGTGCGAGAGTAAGGAAAAGCAGAGTGCCTGTTTGCAAGGCTAGGAAAGAGCAGAGTCCGAGTCTTGCTCTTTATCTGCAATGACTGGCAGGGCAAGTGAGGACCAGGAAGACAATTCCTGCCTAGCACCTTCCTTGGAGGAGAGAGAGTGCAACGTTTCATTTTAGCATTTTGGCGCTCACGAGCGAGACAAACTTCTTTGGCTGTTTGCAAGGCTAGGAAAGAGTAGAGCCCCAGTCTTGCTCTTCATCTGCAATGACTGCCAGGGCAAGTGAGGACCAGCAAGACAATTCCTGCCTAGCACCTTCCTTGGACGAGAGAGACTGCAACGTTTCATTTTGCTTTTTGGAGTGCGAGAGTGAGAAAAAGCAGAGTGCCTGTTTGCAAGGCTAGGAAAGAGCAAAGCCCCAGTCTTGCTGTTTATCTGCAATGACTGCCAGGGCAAGTGAGGACCAGCAAGACAATTCCTGCCTAGCACCTTCCTTGGACGAGAGAGAGTGCAACGTTTCATTTTAGCATTTTGGCGGTCACGAGCGAGACAAACTGCTTTGGCTGTTTGCAAGGCTAGGAAAGAGCAGAGCCCCAGTCTTGCTCTTCATCTGCAATGACTGCCAGGGCAAGTGAGGACCAGCAAGAAAATTCCTGCCTAGCACCTTCCTTGGACGAGAGAGAGTGCAACGTTTCATTTTGCTTTTTGGAGTGCGAGAGTAAGGAAAAGCAGAGTGCCTGTTTGCAAGGCTAGGAAAGAGCAGAGTCCGAGTCTTGCTCTTTATCTGCAATGACTGGCAGGGCAAGTGAGGACCAGCAAGACAATTCCTGCCTAGCACCTTCCTTGGAGGAGAGAGAGTGCAACGTTTCATTTTAGAATTTTGGCGCTCACGAGGGAGACAAAATTCTTTGGCTGTTTGCAAGGCTAGGAAAGAGCAGAGCCTGAGTCTTGCTGTTTATCTGCAATGACTGCCAGGGCAAGTGAGGACCAGGAAGACAATTCCTGCCTAGCACCTTCCTTGGAGGAGAGAGAGTGCAACGTTTCATTTTAGCATTTTGGCGGTCACGAGCGAGACAAACTTCTTTGGCTGTTTGCAAGGCTAGGAAAGAGTAGAGCCCCAGTCTTGCTCTTCATCTGCAATGACTGCCAGGGCAAGTGAGGACCAGCAAGACAATTCCTGCCTAGCACCTTCCTTGGACGAGAGAGACTGCAACGTTTCATTTTGCTTTTTGGAGTGCGAGAGTGAGAAAAAGCAGAGTGCCTGTTTGCAAGGCTAGGAAAGAGCAAAGCCCGAGTCTTGCTGTTTATCTGCAATGACTGCCAGGGCAAGTGAGGACCAGCAAGACAATTCCTGCCTAGCACCTTCCTTGGAGGAGAGAGAGTGCAACGTTTCATTTTAGCATTTTGGCGCTCACGAGGGAGACAAACTTCTTTGGCTGTTTGCAAGGCTAGGAAAGAGCAGAGACCCAGTCTTGCTGTTTATCTGCAATGACTGCCAGGGCAAGTGAGGACCAGCAATACAATTCCTGCCTAGCACCTTCCTTGGAGGAGAGAGAGTGCAACGTTTCATTTTAGCATTTTGGCGCTCACGAGCGAGACACACTGCTTTGGCTGTTTGCAAGGCTAGGAAAGAGCAGAGCCTGAGTCTTGCTGTTTATCTGCAATGACTGCCAGGGCAAGTGAGGACCAGAAATACAGTTCCTGCCTAGCACCTTCCTTGGAGGAGAGAGAGTGCAACGTTTCATTTTAGCATTTTGGCGCTCACGAGGGAGACAAACTGCTTTGGCTGTTTGCAAGGCTAGGAAAGAGCAGAGTCCCAGTCTTGCTGTTCAACTGCAATGACTGCCAGGGCAAGTGAGGACCAGCAAGACAATTCCTGCCTAGCACCTTCCTTGGACGAGAGAGAGTGCAACGTTTCATTTTAGCATTTTGGTGCTCACGAGGGAGACAAACTGCTTTGGCTGTTTGCAAGGCTAGGAAAGAGCAGAGCCCCAGTCTTGCTGTTTATCTGCAATGACTGCCAGGGCAAGTGAGGACCAGCAAGACAATTCCTGCCTAGCACCTTCCTTGGAGGAGAGAGAGTGCAACGTTTCATTTTAGAATTTTGGCGCTCACGAGGGAGACAAACTGCTTTGGCTGTTTGCAAGGCTAGGAAAGAGCAGAGCCCCAGTCTTGCTGTTTATCTGCAATGACTGCCAGGGCAAGTGAGGACCAGCAAGACAATTCCTGCCTAGCACCTTCCGTGGAGGAGAGAGAGTGCAACGTTTCATTTTAGCATTTTGGCGCTCACGAGGGAGACAAACTGCTTTCGCTGTTTGCAAGGCTAGGAAAGAGCAGAGACCCAGTCTTGCTGTTTATCTGCAATGACTGCCAGGGCAAGTGAGGACCAGCAAGACAATTCCTGCCTAGCACCTTCCGTGGAGGAGAGAGAGTGCAACGTTTCATTTTAGCATTTTGGCGCTCACGAGGGAGACAAACTGCTTTCGCTGTTTGCAAGGCTAGGAAAGAGCAGAGACCCAGTCTTGCTGTTTATCTGCAATGACTGCCAGGGCAAGTGAGGACCAGCAAGACAATTCCTGCCTAGCACCTTCCGTGGAGGAGAGAGAGTGCAACGTTTCATTTTAGCATTTTGGCGCTCACGAGGGAGACAAACTGCTTTCGCTGTTTGCAAGGCTAGGAAAGAGCAGAGACCCAGTCTTGCTGTTTATCTGCAATGACTGCCAGGGCAAGTCAGGACCAGCAAGACAATTCCTGCCTAGCACCTTCCTTGGAGGGGAGAGAGTGCAACGTTTCATTTTAGCCTTTTGGCGCTCACGAGCGAGACACACAGCTTTGGCTGTTTGCAAGGCTAGGAAAGAGCAGAGCCTGAGTCTTGCTCTTTATCTGCAATGACTGCCAGGGCAAGTGAGGACCAGAAATACAGTTCCTGCCTAGCACCTTCCTTGGAGGAGAGAGAGTGCAACGTTTCATTTTAGCATTTTGGCGCTCACGAGGGAGACAAACTGCTTTGGCTGTTTGCAAGGCTAGGAAAGAGCAGAGCCCCAGTCTTGCTGTTCATCTGCAATGACTACCAGGGCAAGTGAGGACCAGCAAGACAATTCCTGCCTAGCACCTTCCTTGGAGGAGAGTGCAACGTTTCATTTTAGCATTTTGGCGCTCACGAGCGAGACAAACTGCTTTGGCTGTTTGCAAGGCTAGGAAAGAGCAGAGCCCCAGTCTTGCTGTTCATCTGCAATGACTGCCAGGGCAAGTGAGGACCAGCAAGACAATTCCTGCCTAGCACCTTCCTTGGACGAGAGAGAGTGCAACGTTTCATTTTGCTTTTTGGAGTGCGAGAGTGAGAAAAAGCAGAGTGCCTGTTTACAAGGCTAGGAAAGAGCAAAGCCCGAGTCTTGTGTTTATGTGCAATGACTGCCAGGGCAAGTGAGGACCAGCAAGACAATTCCTGCCTAGCACCTTCCTTGGAGGAGAGAGAGTGCAACGTTTCATTTTAGAATTTTGGCGCTGACGAGGGAGACAAACTGCTTTGGCTGTTTGCAAGGCTAGGAAAGAGCAAAGCCCCAGTCTTGCTGTTTATCTGCAATGACTGCCAGGGCAAGTGAGGACCAGCAAGACAATTCCTGCCTAGCACCTTCCTTGGAGGAGAGAGAGTGCAACGTTTCATTTTAGAATTTTGGCGCTCACGAGGGAGACAAAGTGCTTTGGCTGTTTGCAAGGCTAGGAAAGAGCAGAGCCCCAGTCCTGCTCTTTATCTGCAATGACTGCCAGGGCAAGTGAGGACCAGCAAGACAATTTCTGCCTAGCACCTTCCTTGGAGGAGAGAGAGTGCAACGTTTCATTTTAGCATTTTGGCGCTCACGAGCGAGACACACTGCTTTGGCTGTTTGCAAGGCTAGGAAAGAGCAGAGCCTGAGTCTTGCTGTTTATCTGCAATGACTGCCAGGGCAAGTGAGGACCAGAAATACAGTTCCTGCCTAGCACCTTCCTTGGAGGAGAGAGAGTGCAACGTTTCGTTTTAGCATTTTGGCGCTCACGAGGGAGACAAACTGCTTTGGCTGTTTGCAAGGCTAGGAAAGAGCAGAGCCCCAGTCTTGCTGTTCATCTGGAATGACTGCCACGGCAAGTGAGGACCAGCAAGACAATTCCTGCATAGCACCTTCCTTGGAGGAGAGAGAGTGCAACGGTTCATTTTAGCATTTTGGCGGTCACGAGCGAGACAAACTGCTTTGGCTGTTTGCAAGGCTAGGAAAGAGCAGAGCCCCAGTCTTGCTGTTCATCTGCAATGACTGCCAGGGCAAGTGAGGACCAGCAAGACAATTCCTGCCTAGCACCTTCCTTGGAGGAGAGTGCAACGTTTCATTTTAGCATTTTGGCGCTCAAGAGCGAGACAAACTGCTTTGGCTGTTTGCAAGGCTAGGAAAGAGCAGAGCCCCAGTCTTGCTGTTCATCTGCAATGACTGCCAGGGCAAGTGAGGACCAGCAAGACAATTCCTGCCTAGCACCTTCCTTGGAGGAGAGAGAGTGCAACGTTTCATTTTAGAATTTTGGCGCTGACGAGGGAGACAAACTGCTTTGGCTCTTTGCAAGGCTAGCAAAGAGCAAAGCCCCAGTCTTGCTGTTTATCTGCAATGACTGGCAGGGCAAGTGAGGACCAGCAAGACAATTCCTGCCTAGCACCTTCCTTGGAGGAGAGAGAGTGCAACGTTTCATTTTAGCATTTTGGCGCTCACGAGGAAGACAAACTGCTTTGGCTGTTTGCAAGGCTAGGAAAGAGCAGAGCCCCAGTCTTGCTGTTTATCTGCAATGACTGCCAGGGCAAGTGAGGACCAGCAAGACAATTCCTGCCTAGCACCTTCCTTGGAGGAGAGAGAGTGCAACGTTTCATTTTAGAATTTTTGCGCTCACGAGGGAGACAAAGTGCTTTGGCTGTTTGCAAGGCTAGGAAAGAGCAGAGCCCCAGTCCTGCTCTTTATCTGCAATGACTGCCAGGGCAAGTGAGGACCAGCAAGACAATTTCTGCCTAGCACCTTCCTTGGAGGAGAGAGAGTGCAACGTTTCATTTTAGCATTTTGGCGCTCACGAGCGAGACACACTGCTTTGGCTGTTTGCAAGGCTAGGAAAGAGCAGAGCCTGAGTCTTGCTGTTTATCTGCAATGACTGCCAGGGCAAGTGAGGACCAGAAATACAGTTCCTGCCTAGCACCTTCCTTGGAGGAGAGAGAGTGCAACGTTTCATTTTAGCATTTTGGCGCTCACGAGCGAGACAAACTGCTTTGGCTGTTTGCAAGGCTAGGAAAGAGCAGAGCCCCAGTCTTGCTGTTCATCTGCAATGACTGCCAGGGCAAGTGAGGACCAGCAAGACAATTCCTGCCTAGCACCTTCCTTGGAGGAGAGAGAGTGCAACGTTTCATTTTAGAATTTTGGCGCTGACGAGGGAGACAAACTGCTTTGGCTGTTTGCAAGGCTAGGAAAGAGCAGAGCCCCAGTCTTGCTGTTCATCTGCAATGACTGCCACGGCAAGTGAGGACCAGCAAGACAATTCCTGCATAGCACCTTCCTTGGAGGAGAGAGAGTGCAACGGTTCATTTTAGCATTTTGGCGGTCACGAGCGAGACAAACTGCTTTGGCTGTTTGCAAGGCTAGGAAAGAGCAGAGCCCCAGTCTTGCTGTTCATCTGCAATGACTGCCAGGGCAAGTGAGGACCAGCAAGACAATTCCTGCCTAGCACCTTCCTTGGAGGAGAGTGCAACGTTTCATTTTAGCATTTTGGCGCTCACGAGCGAGACAAACTGCTTTGGCTGTTTGCAAGGCTAGGAAAGAGCAGAGCCCCAGTCTTGCTGTTCATCTGCAATGACTGCCAGGGCAAGTGAGGACCAGCAAGACAATTCCTGCCTAGCACCTTCCTTGGAGGAGAGAGAGTGCAACGTTTCATTTTAGAATTTTGGCGCTGACGAGGGAGACAAACTGCTTTGGCTCTTTGCAAGGCTAGCAAAGAGCAAAGCCCCAGTCTTGCTGTTTATCTGCAATGACTGGCAGGGCAAGTGAGGACCAGCAAGACAATTCCTGCCTAGCACCTTCCTTGGAGGAGAGAGAGTGCAACGTTTCATTTTAGCATTTTGGCGCTCACGAGGAAGACAAACTGCTTTGGCTGTTTGCAAGGCTAGGAAAGAGCAGAGCCCCAGTCTTGCTGTTTATCTGCAATGACTGCCAGGGCAAGTGAGGACCAGCAAGACAATTCCTGCCTAGCACCTTCCTTGGAGGAGAGAGAGTGCAACGTTTCATTTTAGAATTTTGGCGCTCACGAGGGAGACAAACTGCTTTGGCTGTTTGCAAGGCTAGGAAAGAGCAGAGCCCCAGTCCTGCTGTTTATCTGCAATGACTGCCAGGGCAAGTGAGGACCAGCAAGACAATTCCTGCCTAGCACCTTCCTTGGAGGAGAGAGAGTGCAACGTTTCATTTTAGCATTTTGGCGCTCACGAACGAGACACACTGCTTTGGCTGTTTGCAAGGCTAGGAAAGAGCAGGGCCTGAGTCTTGCTGTTTATCTGCAATGACTGCCAGGGCAAGTGAGGACCAGAAATACCGTTCCTGCCTAGCACCTTCCTTGGAGGAGAGAGAGTGCAACGTTTCATTTTAGCATTTTGGCGCTCACGAGGGAGACAAACTGCTTTGGCTGTTTGCAAGGCTAGGAAAGAGCAGAGCCCCAGTCTTGCTGTTCATCTGCAATGACTGCCAGGGCAAGTGAGGACCAGCAAGACAATTCCTGCCTAGCACCTTCCGTGGAGGAGAGAGAGTGCAACGTTTCATTTTAGCATTTTGGCGCTCACGAGGGAGACAAACTGCTTTCGCTGTTTGCAAGGCTAGGAAAGAGCAGAGACCCAGTCTTGCTGTTTATCTGCAATGACTGCCAGGGCAAGTCAGGACCAGCAAGACAATTCCTGCCTAGCACCTTCCTTGGAGGGGAGAGAGTGCAACGTTTCATTTTAGCCTTTTGGCGCTCACGAGCGAGACACACAGCTTTGGCTGTTTGCAAGGCTAGGAAAGAGCAGAGCCTGAGTCTTGCTCTTTATCTGCAATGACTGCCAGGGCAAGTGAGGACCAGAAATACAGTTCCTGCCTAGCACCTTCCTTGGAGGAGAGAGAGTGCAACGTTTCATTTTAGCATTTTGGCGCTCACGAGGGAGACAAACTGCTTTGGCTGTTTGCAAGGCTAGGAAAGAGCAGAGCCCCAGTCTTGCTGTTCATCTGCAATGACTACCAGGGCAAGTGAGGACCAGCAAGACAATTCCTGCCTAGCACCTTCCTTGGAGGAGAGTGCAACGTTTCATTTTAGCATTTTGGCGCTCACGAGCGAGACAAACTGCTTTGGCTGTTTGCAAGGCTAGGAAAGAGCAGAGCCCCAGTCTTGCTGTTCATCTGCAATGACTGCCAGGGCAAGTGAGGACCAGCAAGACAATTCCTGCCTAGCACCTTCCTTGGACGAGAGAGAGTGCAACGTTTCATTTTGCTTTTTGGAGTGCGAGAGTGAGAAAAAGCAGAGTGCCTGTTTACAAGGCTAGGAAAGAGCAAAGCCCGAGTCTTGTGTTTATGTGCAATGACTGCCAGGGCAAGTGAGGACCAGCAAGACAATTCCTGCCTAGCACCTTCCTTGGAGGAGAGAGAGTGCAACGTTTCATTTTAGAATTTTGGCGCTGACGAGGGAGACAAACTGCTTTGGCTGTTTGCAAGGCTAGGAAAGAGCAAAGCCCCAGTCTTGCTGTTTATCTGCAATGACTGCCAGGGCAAGTGAGGACCAGCAAGACAATTCCTGCCTAGCACCTTCCTTGGAGGAGAGAGAGTGCAACGTTTCATTTTAGAATTTTGGCGCTCACGAGGGAGACAAAGTGCTTTGGCTGTTTGCAAGGCTAGGAAAGAGCAGAGCCCCAGTCCTGCTCTTTATCTGCAATGACTGCCAGGGCAAGTGAGGACCAGCAAGACAATTTCTGCCTAGCACCTTCCTTGGAGGAGAGAGAGTGCAACGTTTCATTTTAGCATTTTGGCGCTCACGAGCGAGACACACTGCTTTGGCTGTTTGCAAGGCTAGGAAAGAGCAGAGCCTGAGTCTTGCTGTTTATCTGCAATGACTGCCAGGGCAAGTGAGGACCAGAAATACAGTTCCTGCCTAGCACCTTCCTTGGAGGAGAGAGAGTGCAACGTTTCGTTTTAGCATTTTGGCGCTCACGAGGGAGACAAACTGCTTTGGCTGTTTGCAAGGCTAGGAAAGAGCAGAGCCCCAGTCTTGCTGTTCATCTGCAATGACTGCCACGGCAAGTGAGGACCAGCAAGACAATTCCTGCATAGCACCTTCCTTGGAGGAGAGAGAGTGCAACGGTTCATTTTAGCATTTTGGCGGTCACGAGCGAGACAAACTGCTTTGGCTGTTTGCAAGGCTAGGAAAGAGCAGAGCCCCAGTCTTGCTGTTCATCTGCAATGACTGCCAGGGCAAGTGAGGACCAGCAAGACAATTCCTGCCTAGCACCTTCCTTGGAGGAGAGTGCAACGTTTCATTTTAGCATTTTGGCGCTCACGAGCGAGACAAACTGCTTTGGCTGTTTGCAAGGCTAGGAAAGAGCAGAGCCCCAGTCTTGCTGTTCATCTGCAATGACTGCCAGGGCAAGTGAGGACCAGCAAGACAATTCCTGCCTAGCACCTTCCTTGGAGGAGAGAGAGTGCAACGTTTCATTTTAGAATTTTGGCGCTGACGAGGGAGACAAACTGCTTTGGCTCTTTGCAAGGCTAGCAAAGAGCAAAGCCCCAGTCTTGCTGTTTATCTGCAATGACTGGCAGGGCAAGTGAGGACCAGCAAGACAATTCCTGCCTAGCACCTTCCTTGGAGGAGAGAGAGTGCAACGTTTCATTTTAGCATTTTGGCGCTCACGAGGAAGACAAACTGCTTTGGCTGTTTGCAAGGCTAGGAAAGAGCAGAGCCCCAGTCTTGCTGTTTATCTGCAATGACTGCCAGGGCAAGTGAGGACCAGCAAGACAATTCCTGCCTAGCACCTTCCTTGGAGGAGAGAGAGTGCAACGTTTCATTTTAGAATTTTTGCGCTCACGAGGGAGACAAAGTGCTTTGGCTGTTTGCAAGGCTAGGAAAGAGCAGAGCCCCAGTCCTGCTCTTTATCTGCAATGACTGCCAGGGCAAGTGAGGACCAGCAAGACAATTTCTGCCTAGCACCTTCCTTGGAGGAGAGAGAGTGCAACGTTTCATTTTAGCATTTTGGCGCTCACGAGCGAGACACACTGCTTTGGCTGTTTGCAAGGCTAGGAAAGAGCAGAGCCTGAGTCTTGCTGTTTATCTGCAATGACTGCCAGGGCAAGTGAGGACCAGAAATACAGTTCCTGCCTAGCACCTTCCTTGGAGGAGAGAGAGTGCAACGTTTCATTTTAGCATTTTGGCGCTCACGAGCGAGACAAACTGCTTTGGCTGTTTGCAAGGCTAGGAAAGAGCAGAGCCCCAGTCTTGCTGTTCATCTGCAATGACTGCCAGGGCAAGTGAGGACCAGCAAGACAATTCCTGCCTAGCACCTTCCTTGGAGGAGAGAGAGTGCAACGTTTCATTTTAGAATTTTGGCGCTGACGAGGGAGACAAACTGCTTTGGCTGTTTGCAAGGCTAGGAAAGAGCAGAGCCCCAGTCTTGCTGTTCATCTGCAATGACTGCCACGGCAAGTGAGGACCAGCAAGACAATTCCTGCATAGCACCTTCCTTGGAGGAGAGAGAGTGCAACGGTTCATTTTAGCATTTTGGCGGTCACGAGCGAGACAAACTGCTTTGGCTGTTTGCAAGGCTAGGAAAGAGCAGAGCCCCAGTCTTGCTGTTCATCTGCAATGACTGCCAGGGCAAGTGAGGACCAGCAAGACAATTCCTGCCTAGCACCTTCCTTGGAGGAGAGTGCAACGTTTCATTTTAGCATTTTGGCGCTCACGAGCGAGACAAACTGCTTTGGCTGTTTGCAAGGCTAGGAAAGAGCAGAGCCCCAGTCTTGCTGTTCATCTGCAATGACTGCCAGGGCAAGTGAGGACCAGCAAGACAATTCCTGCCTAGCACCTTCCTTGGAGGAGAGAGAGTGCAACGTTTCATTTTAGAATTTTGGCGCTGACGAGGGAGACAAACTGCTTTGGCTCTTTGCAAGGCTAGCAAAGAGCAAAGCCCCAGTCTTGCTGTTTATCTGCAATGACTGGCAGGGCAAGTGAGGACCAGCAAGACAATTCCTGCCTAGCACCTTCCTTGGAGGAGAGAGAGTGCAACGTTTCATTTTAGCATTTTGGCGCTCACGAGGAAGACAAACTGCTTTGGCTGTTTGCAAGGCTAGGAAAGAGCAGAGCCCCAGTCTTGCTGTTTATCTGCAATGACTGCCAGGGCAAGTGAGGACCAGCAAGACAATTCCTGCCTAGCACCTTCCTTGGAGGAGAGAGAGTGCAACGTTTCATTTTAGAATTTTGGCGCTCACGAGGGAGACAAACTGCTTTGGCTGTTTGCAAGGCTAGGAAAGAGCAGAGCCCCAGTCCTGCTGTTTATCTGCAATGACTGCCAGGGCAAGTGAGGACCAGCAAGACAATTCCTGCCTAGCACCTTCCTTGGAGGAGAGAGAGTGCAACGTTTCATTTTAGCATTTTGGCGCTCACGAGCGAGACACACTGCTTTGGCTGTTTGCAAGGCTAGGAAAGAGCAGGGCCTGAGTCTTGCTGTTTATCTGCAATGACTGCCAGGGCAAGTGAGGACCAGAAATACCGTTCCTGCCTAGCACCTTCCTTGGAGGAGAGAGAGTGCAACGTTTCATTTTAGCATTTTGGCGCTCACGAGGGAGACAAACTGCTTTGGCTGTTTGCAAGGCTAGGAAAGAGCAGAGCCCCAGTCTTGCTGTTCATCTGCAATGACTGCCAGGGCAAGTGAGGACCAGCAAGACAATTCCTGCATAGCACCTTCCTTGGAGGAGAGAGAGTGCAACGGTTCATTTTAGCATTTTGGCGCTCACGAGCGAGACAAACTGCTTTGGCTGTTTGCAAGGCTAGGAAAGAGCAGAGCCCCAGTCTTGCTGTTTATCTGCAATGACTGCCAGGGCAAGTGAGGACCAGCAAGACAATTCCTGCCTAGCACCTTCCTTGGAGGAGAGAGAGTGCAACGTTTCATTTTAGCATTTTGGCGCTCACGAGGGAGACAAACTGCTTTGGCTGTTTGCAAGGCTAGGAAAGAGCAGAGCCCCAGTCTTGCTGTTCAACTGCAATGACTGCCAGGGCAAGTGAGGACCAGCAAGACAATTCCTGCCTAGCACCTTCCTTGGACGAGAGAGAGTGCAACGTTTCATTATGCTTTTTGGAGTACGAGAGTGAGAAAAAGCAGAGTGCCTGTTTGCAAGGCTAGGAAAGAGCAAAGCCCGAGTCTTGCTGTTTATCTGCAATGACTGCCAGGGCAAGTGAGGACCAGCAAGACAATTCCTGCCTAGCACCTTCCTTGGAGGAGAGAGAGTGCAACGTTTCATTTTAGCATTTTGGCGCTCACGAGGGAGACAAACTGCTTTGGCTGTTTGCAAGGCTAGGAAAGAGCAGAGCCCCAGTCTTGCTGTTTATCTGCAATGACTGCCAGGGCAAGTGAGGACCAGCAAGACAATTCCTGCCTAGCACCTTCTTTGGAGGAGAGAGAGTGCAACGTTTCATTTTAGAATTTTGGCGCTCACAAGCGAGACAAACTGCTTTGGCTGTTTGCAAGGCTAGGAAAGAGCAGAGCCCCAGTCTTGCTGTTCATCTGCAATGACTGCCAGGGCAAGTGAGGACCAGCAAGACAATTCCTGCATAGCACCTTCCTTGGAGGAAGGAGAGTGCAACGGTTCATTTTAGCATTTTGGCGGTCACGAGCGAGACAAACTGCTTTGGCTGTTTGCAAGGCTAGGAAAGAGCAGAGCCCCAGTCTTGCTGTTTATCTGCAATGACTGCCAGGGCAAGTGAGGACCAGCAAGACAATTCCTGCCTAGCACCTTCCTTGGAGGAGAGAGAGTGCAACGTTTCATTTTAGCATTTTGGCGCTCACGAGGGAGACAAACTGCTTTGGCTGTTTGCAAGGCTAGGAAAGAGCAGAGCCCCAGTCTTGCTGTTCAACTGCAATGACTGCCAGGGCAAGTGAGGACCAGCAAGACAATTCCTGCCTAGCACCTTCCTTGGACGAGAGAGAGTGCAACGTTTCATTTTGCTTTTTGGAGTACGAGAGTGAGAAAAAGCAGAGTGCCTGTTTGCAAGGCTAGGAAAGAGCAAAGCCCGAGTCTTGCTGTTTATCTGCAATGACTGCCAGGGCAAGTGACGACCAGCAAGACAATTCCTGCCTAGCACCTTCCTTGGAGGAGAGAGAGTGCAACGTTTCATTTTAGCATTTTGGCGCTCACGAGGGAGACAAACTGCTTTGGCTGTTTGCAAGGCTAGGAAAGAGCAGAGCCCGAGTCTTGCTCTTTATCTGCAATGACTGCCAGGGCAAGTGAGGACCAGCAAGACAATTCCTGCCTAGCACCTTCCTTGGAGGAGAGAGAGTGCAACGTTTCATTTTAGCATTTTGGCGCTCACGAGGGAGACAAACTGCTTTGGCTGTTTGCAAGGCTAGGAAAGAGCAGAGCCCCAGTCTTGCTGTTCATCTGCAATGACTGCCAGGGCAAGTGACGACCAGCAAGACAATTCCTGCCTAGCACCTTCCTTGGAGGAGAGAGAGTGCAACGTTTCATTTTAGCATTTTGGCGCTCACAAGGGAGACAAACTGCTTTGGCTGTTTGCAAGGCTAGGAAAGAGCAGAACCCGAGTCTTGCTGTTCATCTGCAATGACTGCCAGGGCAAGTGAGGACCAGCAAGACAATTCCTGCCTAGCACCTTCCTTGGAGTAGAGAGAGTGCAACGTTTCATTTTAGCATTTTGGCGCTCACGAGGGAGACAAACTGCTTTGGCTGTTTGCAAGGCTAGGAAAGAGCAGAGCCCGAGTCTTGCTGTTTATCTGCAATGACTGCCAGGGCAAGTGAGGACCAGCAAGACAATTCCTGCCTAGCACCTTCCTTGGAGGAGAGAGAGTGCAACGTTTCATTTTAGCATTTTGGCGGTCACGAGCGAGACAAACTGCTTTGGCTGTTTGCAAGGCTAGGAAAGAGCAGAGCCCCAGTCTTGCTCTTCATCTGCAATGACTGCCAGGGCAAGTGAGGACCAGCAAGAAAATTCCTGCCTAGCACCTTCCTTGGACGAGAGAGAGTGCAACGTTTCATTTTGCTTTTTGGAGTGCGAGAGTAAGGAAAAGCAGAGTGCCTGTTTGCAAGGCTAGGAAAGAGCAGAGTCCGAGTCTTGCTCTTTATCTGCAATGACTGGCAGGGCAAGTGAGGACCAGGAAGACAATTCCTGCCTAGCACCTTCCTTGGAGGAGAGTGAGTGCAACGTTTCATTTTAGAATTTTGGCGCTCACGAGGGAGACAAAATTCTTTGGCTCTTTGCAAGGCTAGGAAAGAGCAGAGCCTGAGTCTTGCTGTTTATCTGCAATGACTGCCAGGGCAAGTGAGGACCAGGAAGACAATTCCTGCCTAGCACCTTCCTTGGAGGAGAGAGAGTGCAACGTTTCATTTTAGCATTTTGGCGCTCACGAGCGAGACAAACTTCTTTGGCTGTTTGCAAGGCTAGGAAAGAGTAGAGCCCCAGTCTTGCTCTTCATCTGCAATGACTGCCAGGGCAAGTGAGGACCAGCAAGACAATTCCTGCCTAGCACCTTCCTTGGACGAGAGAGACTGCAACGTTTCATTTTGCTTTTTGGAGTGCGAGAGTGAGAAAAAGCAGAGTGCCTGTTTGCAAGGCTAGGAAAGAGCAAAGCCCCAGTCTTGCTGTTTTTCTGCAATGACTGCCAGGGCAAGTGAGGACCAGCAAGACAATTCCTGCCTAGCACCTTCCTTGGACGAGAGAGAGTGCAACGTTTCATTTTAGCATTTTGGCGGTCACGAGCGAGACAAACTGCTTTGGCTGTTTGCAAGGCTAGGAAAGAGCAGAGCCCCAGTCTTGCTCTTCATCTGCAATGACTGCCAGGGCAAGTGAGGACCAGCAAGAAAATTCCTGCCTAGCACCTTCCTTGGACGAGAGAGAGTGCAACGTTTCATTTTGCTTTTTGGAGTGCGAGAGTAAGGAAAAGCAGAGTGCCTGTTTGCAAGGCTAGGAAAGAGCAGAGTCCGAGTCTTGCTCTTTATCTGCAATGACTGGCAGGGCAAGTGAGGACCAGCAAGACAATTCCTGCCTAGCACCTTCCTTGGAGGAGAGAGAGTGCAACGTTTCATTTTAGCATTTTGGCGGTCACGAGCGAGACAAACTTCTTTGGCTGTTTGCAAGGCTAGGAAAGAGTAGAGCCCCAGTCTTGCTCTTCATCTGCAATGACTGCCAGGGCAAGTGAGGACCAGCAAGACAATTCCTGCCTAGCACCTTCCTTGGACGAGAGATACTGCAACGTTTCATTTTGCTTTTTGGAGTGCGAGAGTGAGAAAAAGCAGAGTGCCTGTTTGCAAGGCTAGGAAAGAGCAAAGCCCGAGTCTTGCTGTTTATCTGCAATGACTGCCAGGGCAAGTGAGGACCAGCAAGACAATTCCTGCCTAGCACCTTCCTTGGAGGAGAGAGAGTGCAACGTTTCATTTTAGCATTTTGGCGCTCACGAGGGAGACAAACTTCTTTGGCTGTTTGCAAGGCTAGGAAAGAGCAGAGACCCAGTCTTGCTGTTTATCTGCAATGACTGCCAGGGCAAGTGAGGACCAGCAATACAATTCCTGCCTAGCACCTTCCTTGGAGGAGAGAGAGTGCAACGTTTCATTTTAGCATTTTGGCGCTCACGAGCGAGACACACTGCTTTGGCTGTTTGCAAGGCTAGGAAAGAGCAGAGCCTGAGTCTTGCTGTTTATCTGCAATGACTGCCAGGGCAAGTGAGGACCAGAAATACAGTTCCTGCCTAGCACCTTCCTTGGAGGAGAGAGAGTGCAACGTTTCATTTTAGCATTTTGGCGCTCACGAGGGAGACAAACTGCTTTGGCTGTTTGCAAGGCTAGGAAAGAGCAGAGACCCAGTCTTGCTGTTTATCTGCAATGACTGCCAGGGCAAGTGAGGACCAGCAAGACAATTCCTGCCTAGCACCTTCCTTGGAGGAGAGAGAGTGCAACGTTTCATTTTAGCATTTTGGTGCTCACGAGGGAGACAAACTGCTTTGGCTGTTTGCAAGGCTAGGAAAGAGCAGAGCCCCAGTCTTGCTGTTTATCTGCAATGACTGCCAGGGCAAGTGAGGACCAGCAAGACAATTCCTGCCTAGCACCTTCCTTGGAGGAGAGAGAGTGCAACGTTTCATTTTAGAATTTTGGCGCTCACGAGGGAGACAAACTGCTTTGGCTGTTTGCAAGGCTAGGAAAGAGCAGAGCCCCAGTCTTGCTGTTTATCTGCAATGACTGCCAGGGCAAGTGAGGACCAGCAAGACAATTCCTGCCTAGCACCTTCCGTGGAGGAGAGAGAGTGCAACGTTTCATTTTAGCATTTTGGCGCTCACGAGGGAGACAAACTGCTTTCGCTGTTTGCAAGGCTAGGAAAGAGCAGAGACCCAGTCTTGCTGTTTATCTGCAATGACTGCCAGGGCAAGTGAGGACCAGCAAGACAATTCCTGCCTAGCACCTTCCGTGGAGGAGAGAGAGTGCAACGTTTCATTTTAGCATTTTGGCGCTCACGAGGGAGACAAACTGCTTTCGCTGTTTGCAAGGCTAGGAAAGAGCAGAGACCCAGTCTTGCTGTTTATCTGCAATGACTGCCAGGGCAAGTGAGGACCAGCAAGACAATTCCTGCCTAGCACCTTCCGTGGAGGAGAGAGAGTGCAACGTTTCATTTTAGCATTTTGGCGCTCACGAGGGAGACAAACTGCTTTCGCTGTTTGCAAGGCTAGGAAAGAGCAGAGACCCAGTCTTGCTGTTTATCTGCAATGACTGCCAGGGCAAGTCAGGACCAGCAAGACAATTCCTGCCTAGCACCTTCCTTGGAGGGGAGAGAGTGCAACGTTTCATTTTAGCCTTTTGGCGCTCACGAGCGAGACACACAGCTTTGGCTGTTTGCAAGGCTAGGAAAGAGCAGAGCCCCAGTCTTGCTCTTCATCTGCAATGACTGCCAGGGCAAGTGAGGACCAGAAATACAGTTCCTGCCTAGCACCTTCCTTGGAGGAGAGAGAGTGCAACGTTTCATTTTAGCATTTTGGCGCTCACGAGGGAGACAAACTGCTTTGGCTGTTTGCAAGGCTAGGAAAGAGCAGAGCCCCAGTCTTGCTGTTCATCTGCAATGACTGCCAGGGCAAGTGAGGACCAGCAAGACAATTCCTGCCTAGCACCTTCCTTGGAGGAGAGTGCAACGTTTCATTTTAGCATTTTGGCGCTCACGAGCGAGACAAACTGCTTTGGCTGTTTGCAAGGCTAGGAAAGAGCAGAGCCCCAGTCTTGCTGTTCATCTGCAATGACTGCCAGGGCAAGTGAGGACCAGCAAGACAATTCCTGCCTAGCACCTTCCTTGGACGAGAGAGAGTGCAACGTTTCATTTTGCTTTTTGGAGTGCGAGAGTGAGAAAAAGCAGAGTGCCTGTTTACAAGGCTAGGAAAGAGCAAAGCCCGAGTCTTGTGTTTATGTGCAATGACTGCCAGGGCAAGTGAGGACCAGCAAGACAATTCCTGCCTAGCACCTTCCTTGGAGGAGAGAGAGTGCAACGTTTCATTTTAGAATTTTGGCGCTGACGAGGGAGACAAACTGCTTTGGCTGTTTGCAAGGCTAGGAAAGAGCAAAGCCCCAGTCTTGCTGTTTATCTGCAATGACTGCCAGGGCAAGTGAGGACCAGCAAGACAATTCCTGCCTAGCACCTTCCTTGGAGGAGAGAGAGTGCAACGTTTCATTTTAGAATTTTGGCGCTCACGAGGGAGACAAACTGCTTTGGCTGTTTGCAAGGCTAGGAAAGAGCAGAGCCCCAGTCCTGCTCTTTATCTGCAATGACTGCCAGGGCAAGTGAGGACCAGCAAGACAATTTCTGCCTAGCACCTTCCTTGGAGGAGAGAGAGTGCAACGTTTCATTTTAGCATTTTGGCGCTCACGAGCGAGACACACTGCTTTGGCTGTTTGCAAGGCTAGGAAAGAGCAGAGCCTGAGTCTTGCTGTTTATCTGCAATGACTGCCAGGGCAAGTGAGGACCAGAAATACAGTTCCTGCCTAGCACCTTCCTTGGAGGAGAGAGAGTGCAACGTTTCGTTTTAGCATTTTGGCGCTCACGAGGGAGACAAACTGCTTTGGCTGTTTGCAAGGCTAGGAAAGAGCAGAGCCCCAGTCTTGCTGTTCATCTGCAATGACTGCCACGGCAAGTGAGGACCAGCAAGACAATTCCTGCATAGCACCTTCCTTGGAGGAGAGAGAGTGCAACGGTTCATTTTAGCATTTTGGCGCTCACGAGCGAGACAAACTGCTTTGGCTGTTTGCAAGGCTAGGAAAGAGCAGAGCCCCAGTCTTGCTGTTCATCTGCAATGACTGCCAGGGCAAGTGAGGACCAGCAAGACAATTCCTGCCTAGCACCTTCCTTGGAGGAGAGTGCAACGTTTCATTTTAGCATTTTGGCGCTCACGAGCGAGACAAACTGCTTTGGCTGTTTGCAAGGCTAGGAAAGAGCAGAGCCCCAGTCTTGCTGTTCATCTGCAATGACTGCCAGGGCAAGTGAGGACCAGCAAGACAATTCCTGCCTAGCACCTTCCTTGGAGGAGAGAGAGTGCAACGTTTCATTTTAGAATTTTGGCGCTGACGAGGGAGACAAACTGCTTTGGCTCTTTGCAAGGCTAGGAAAGAGCAGAGCCCGAGTCTTGCTGTTTATCTGCAATGACTGGCAGGGCAAGTGAGGACCAGCAAGACAATTCCTGCCTAGCACCTTCCTTGGAGGAGAGAGAGTGCAACGTTTCATTTTAGCATTTTGGCGCTCACGAGGAAGACAAACTGCTTTGGCTGTTTGCAAGGCTAGGAAAGAGCAGAGCCCCAGTCTTGCTGTTTATCTGCAATGACTGCCAGGGCAAGTGAGGACCAGCAAGACAATTCCTGCCTAGCACCTTCCTTGGAGGAGAGAGAGTGCAACGTTTCATTTTAGAATTTTGGCGCTCACGAGGGAGACAAACTGCTTTGGCTGTTTGCAAGGCTAGGAAAGAGCAGAGCCCCAGTCCTGCTGTTCATCTGCAATGACTGCCAGGGCAAGTGAGGACCAGCAAGACAATTCCTGCCTAGCACCTTCCTTGGAGGAGAGAGAGTGCAACGTTTCATTTTAGCATTTTGGCGCTCACGAGCGAGACACACTGCTTTGGCTGTTTGCAAGGCTAGGAAAGAGCAGGGCCTGAGTCTTGCTGTTTATCTGCAATGACTGCCAGGGCAAGTGAGGACCAGAAATACAGTTCCTGCCTAGCACCTTCCTTGGAGGAGAGAGAGTGCAACGTTTCATTTTAGCATTTTGGCGCTCACGAGGGAGACAAACTGCTTTGGCTGTTTGCAAGGCTAGGAAAGAGCAGAGCCCCAGTCTTGCTGTTCATCTGCAATGACTGCCAGGGCAAGTGAGGACCAGCAAGACAATTCCTGCATAGCACCTTCCTTGGAGGAGAGAGAGTGCAACGGTTCATTTTAGCATTTTGGCGCTCACGAGCGAGACAAACTGCTTTGGCTGTTTGCAAGGCTAGGAAAGAGCAGAGCCCCAGTCTTGCTGTTTATCTGCAATGACTGCCAGGGCAAGTGAGGACCAGCAAGACAATTCCTGCCTAGCACCTTCCTTGGAGGAGAGAGAGTGCAACGTTTCATTTTAGCATTTTGGCGCTCACGAGGGAGACAAACTGCTTTGGCTGTTTGCAAGGCTAGGAAAGAGCAGAGCCCCAGTCTTGCTGTTCAACTGCAATGACTGCCAGGGCAAGTGAGGACCAGCAAGACAATTCCTGCCTAGCACCTTCCTTGGACGAGAGAGAGTGCAACGTTTCATTTTGCTTTTTGGAGTACGAGAGTGAGAAAAAGCAGAGTGCCTGTTTGCAAGGCTAGGAAAGAGCAAAGCCCGAGTCTTGCTGTTTATCTGCAATGACTGCCAGGGCAAGTGAGGACCAGCAAGACAATTCCTGCCTAGCACCTTCCTTGGAGGAGAGAGAGTGCAACGTTTCATTTTAGCATTGTGGCGCTCACGAGCGAGACAAACTGCTTTGGCTGTTTGCAAGGCTAGGAAAGAGCAGAGCCCCAGTCTTGCTGTTTATCTGCAATGACTGCCAGGGCAAGTGAGGACCAGCAAGACAATTCCTGCCTAGCACCTTCTTTGGAGGAGAGAGAGTGCAACGTTTCATTTTAGAATTTTGGCGCTCACAAGCGAGACAAACTGCTTTGGCTGTTTGCAAGGCTAGGAAAGAGCAGAGCCCCAGTCTTGCTGTTCATCTGCAATGACTGCCAGGGCAAGTGAGGACCAGCAAGACAATTCCTGCATAGCACCTTCCTTGGAGGAGGGAGAGTGCAACGGTTCATTTTAGCATTTTGGCGGTCACGAGCGAGACACACTGCTTTGGCTGTTTGCAAGGCTAGGAAAGAGCAGAGCCCCAGTCTTGCTGTTTATCTGCAATGACTGCCAGGGCAAGTGAGGACCAGCAAGACAATTCCTGCCTAGCACCTTCCTTGGACGAGAGAGAGTGCAACGTTTCATTTTAGCATTTTGGCGCTCACGAGGGAGACAAACTGCTTTGGCTGTTTGCAAGGCTAGGAAAGAGCAGAGCCCCAGTCTTGCTGTTAAACTGCAATGACTGCCAGGGCAAGTGAGGACCAGCAAGACAATTAGAGTCACCATCTCTGGAAGTATTCAAAAAACGTGTGGATGTGGCGCTTCAGGACATGGTTTAGGGGACATGGTGGTGCTGGATTAATGGTTGGACTTGACAATCTTGAGGGTCCTTTCAAACCTTAGTGATTCTGTGTAATGTAAATTCCTAAGTCTCTCCTGTGACTGTGAGTTTTTGTTCTGGCTTCAAGCTTTCATTTGTTGAAATGAAAGGAAAATTGAGTTTTCCCCACAAAGGAAAGAAGATCAGACTTTATCACCTAAAGCAAAAGGGCAGCCATGTTTTAATTCTGGTTGCCACCAGTCCCCACCAGAAGCCATATATAAGGTGCCGCGGTTCTGAGCATTATAAATGCACATTTGGATACAAAACTAAAGTTCTCTGTGTAAGAAAAGATAGATCTAAAAATCCCTGTCCTTTTTTCTTACCTAGTACACAGAAGGGGGCAGCACAGTTAAAAGTTTCACCTTATATTGCCACAAAGATGATAAATTATATTTCTGTCTCATGTCCTTCCCTCACGGACGGATCAATGTGACTCTGCACACGTGTTGGTCATTTCCACAGCAGATCACAGGCCTGCTCCTACTTACAGGTTTTCACTGCA